>NW_028153697.1:0-176693 GCF_964211835.1 Anser anser
ATTGGCATAGCTTTGAATTTCACAGAAACATCTGCAAAAATTCCCCCAGTTCTGGTCACGTTAATGATTGGTCCAACATAATTTTCAGCAACTCGCACAGCTGAAGCTGAAAGCTGAAGTGTTCCAAAAGCATCATCATTGGCATTGATAATTACATGAGCTATAGTCTCACCCACTGATCCAAGACGAGGAGAATTTACAACTGAAATATAAAAAAAACCTCTTAGAGCAAGCCTGAAATGCCTCCTATATATGGCTATACTGTTCATATACATACACCTGAGTTTAGTGGATGGCCACTACTAGCTTTCAATAAAATTTTCATTTTAGATTTGGACAAAATATAACTACAAACTGCACAAGCATATTTTTGATGTTTGAATTATATTATGTCAGAAAATCCACATTCTTACTAACTTATTATTCTACCCTGCTGTGGAGCATACAAAACACCAGTTCTTTGAAGAGGTGAGGTACTAGCAAAATTACTTATTTATTTGTCCATAGGACAATAGAATTTTACACTAGCAATGATGAACTATAAGTAACCTTTCAGTTTCCCAGTAGAATTTTTTGTAGTGTTTCCCTTAAAAATCAAGATTAATGTGGGAGAGTCATGGGGGAGAGGGAAGGGAAATTAGGCATGCCAAGAAGCTCTTAAGCATAAATAAGGCTGTAATGACCTGAATTTATCTGATCGGGCAAACATCCTCTACGCTAAAAAGCCAGCATGAAGCTGCAATTCTACACCACTTAATGTTTAAAAGGCTTTTTTCGCTTTCAGTAAGTGCAACTAGCTTATTTCCTATCATTGTGCTTTACAGAAACAACAGGTGAGCAGGTATTAGCACACAAAACCAATACAGTAATACAGTTGGCCTAAAACACCTGGGATAAAGCAGATGCAGAAGGGAGAAAGAAATGTCCACCCCTGACAAAATTTTGTGGTAAAGGAAATATATGCTGACACACAGAATCTTCATACTTAATGTGAGATACTCTGACATATAACTTACAGGATTCTTAACTATACAGAGTTAGGCAGAGGTAAAATTTTACTGTAATTTCAATTGCTGCATTTTATCCTATTAAATATAAATATTAGCCTACATATTTAAGCTTTGGGTTTACATATGAAAGACACTTACTTGGCCGATCCTGTACTTTGTCGATCAAAACAGTATTGTTTAGCTCCACAAAAACAGATTCTGACCTCTCAGGATCATAATCATCCAAAATAGGCAAAGATATTGTGGCTTCGCTTTCATTGGCTGCGAAGATCACATAACCAGTAATGGGTATATAATCTTCTCCTTGTATTGCTCTAACAACATCAGGTGGAAGAAAGGGTGACTTTTCATCATCACCTAAAGTTCTGTATGTAACCACTACTGTACCAAGAAGACCACCAAGCCTTACTATTGTCAGGGAGATATTTTTTGTTTCTTCCTCAACTTTTATTGGTCTGTTTCTCTCAGAAAAGATGAACAGTCCATATGGATCATCATTAGCTAAAACTGTTAATGTTGCATTAGTGTGATTTCCAAGACGACCACTGGACACATTGATGATCAAAACTGAAAACACCTGATCCAGTTCAGGCACGTTGTCAGGAGAAACTTGTATGGTAATATTTGCTCTCACTTGGCCAACATCAAATGTTACATTCCCATATGCAGAGACCAGGTCTTCTGTAAGATCACAGACTATGACCCAATACAGAGTCACCTCAGACAGGGCCCCATGAGTTCTCACAACCTAAGTGGAAAACACAAAGATTTATGTATTTCTTTGTACTATAAGAAAGAAGAACATAAAAGTGTAAAATGGCATACAGCAAAGTCACAGAATCACAGAATATCCTGAGTTACAAAAGATCCACAGGGATTATCAGGTCCAACACCTGACTCCACACAGGACCACCCAAAATCAAATCGCATGTCTGACAGAGTAGTCCAAATGCTTCTTGAACTCTGGCAGCTCAGTGCTGTGACCATGTCCCTGGGGAGCCTGTCCCAGTGCCCGACCACCTCTGGGTGCAGAACCTTTCCCTAACCCCCAGCCTGACCCTCCCCTGTCCCAGCCCCATGCCGTTCCCTCGGGTCCTGTCGCTGTCCCCAGAGAGCAGAGCTCAGCGCCTGCCCCTCCGCTCCCCTCGTGAGGGAGCTGCAGGCCGCCATGAGGCCTGCCCTCGGCCTGCTCTGCTCTGGGCTGAACAAACCCAGGGACCTCAGCCGCTCCTCATACTTCTTGCCCTCTAGACCCTTCACCACCATAGTAGCCCTCCTTTGGATGCTCTCTAATAGTTTATGTCCTTCATATATTGTAGCACACACAGTGCTAGAGGTGAGGCTTCGCCAGCACAGAGCAGAGCAGGACAATCCCTTCCCTTGACCATCCAGCATTGCTGTGCCTTATGCTCCAGAACACAGTTGACCATTTTGGCTGCTAAGGCACACTGCTGGTTCATATTTCTCTTGCTGTCAAGCAAAACCCCCAGATCCCTTTCCATGGGGCTGCTCTTCAGCCTCTTGTCCCCAGGCCTGTCCGTACAGCCAGCATTGCCCCTTGCCAGGTGCAGAATCCAGCACTTCCTCGTTTAACTTAATTCCAGTCAACTGTGACCTCTCCAGACTCCAAGACTATTGAAAAATTATTGAGAGAGGTCTTGCAATGACATCAGCCAGCTCTTTCTGTACTTTGGGATTAATCCCACTGGACCCCATAGACTTATATGCATCCAGCTGGAGCAGCAAATCCTGCACAAGTTCAAAGTTGGCTGGGAGTTTATCATCATCACAGTCCTGAAATTCAGAGCTTTGGGTGTCCCCGAGCCCATCATTGGTGTTAAAGACAGAGGCAAAGAAGGCATTAACCTCTGCTTTATTGGCGTACTTATTTGTGAGGTTACCAACCTCAACAAGTAATGGATCAATGTTTTCTCTGCTCCTCCTTTTGCTGTTAGCATACTTTAAAAAAAGCACTTTTTGTTGTCCCCACAGTACTGGCCAGCTTCAACTCTGAGTGAACATCACCTCTGTAGTCCTTGTTCAACTGACCTTGCTTCCAATGCCCACAGATTTTCCTTTTTCGCCTAAATTCTAGAATAAGATCCCTGCTCAGCCAAGCTGGCCTTCTGCCCAGCTTGCTCAACTTCTGACTCTTTGGAATTGCCTGTTCCTGTGCTCTTAAGAGGTGTTACTTAACTAACCAGCACTGATGGACTCCAATACCTTCAAAAGCAGGTTCCAAGGGGACCTCACAAACTAGTTCACTGAGTAGTCTGAAGTCTGCTGTCTCCATAGCTAGGGCTGAACTTTTGCTGGCAGTTTTCCTCCTATTACCAAAGATTTTAAACTCAGCCATCTCATGGTCACTATGGCCAGGACAGCCTCCAATCACCACTTCACCCACAAGACCCTCACTGTTTACAAGCAACAAATCTGGAGGGCACCTTTCTTAGTCAGCTTCCAGAGTAACTGTACCAACAAGTTATTGTTAACGTGCCTCAGGAATTTCCAGTACCTGTTTGTATTGGCTGTATGGTATTCCCAGCTAACATCTGGGAAGTTGAAGTCACCCACAGGGACAAGGGCAGATGACCTAGAGATATCCCTTAGTTCATTATAGAATAATTTGGCAATGTTGTCCTCCTGGCTGGGTGGTCTATAGCAGACTCCCACAACAACTTCATCTTATTGTTATAACTTATTTCCATGTCCCTTAATCCTTACCCGGAGGATCTTAAGCATGTCATTGCCAACTGCAAGCTGCACACAATCCAGCCCCTCCATTATATACAGTGCAAAGTCATTGACATGATGAGTTAAAAATAAACTAATTTTAAAAACAGTGTAATCTTTATCATCTTAGCTTTGCTGTATTTGTTGTGTCATCAGCACTTACTTTAAAATATTCATACCTCAAATGTAAACAAGTAGAAGTAAATTTAAACTTATATAAAACATTTTAGTTTTAAGCTGAAAGATACACTTTAGAAAGTGAAGTATAAAATGTCAAGACAAATGTACATGATAAAGTTAAGTTAAAATGCTGTAGACCTATTATAAAAATATTGCAGAATGCTCTGTAAAATAGACATAAAAGAGGATTGCATAGCAATATGAGACCCAAAACTTTCTAACCTGCAACATAATATTGCTATCTCCATCTTCAGGCTCAGTTCCATTTACCGAGAGTGACTCAGTACTGAACTCAAAGACGCCATGAGCATCATCAGAAGCCTCAATAGTCACAACGATGTGGGATGCAATTCCCAAGCTGGCTGTAAGTGCAAGTGCCAAAATGAGTTATTTTTTTATACCATCTTTTCTTAAAAGCTAAGGAAGTTTGTTACAAAAAGCACACAGAAAAGCATAACTGGAATATTTCTGCTGTTTTGCATTTTGTGGTGTGTTTTTTTTTTGTTTTAAATGTGGAATAATTATCCACATGGATAAGGAACTCACTTTCAATAATGCAGTCCTGGCAGCCCTTCTATGGAACAACACTCCAAAGCAACATATAAAATGCAAATATTTTAAGAGAGGATCAAAAATAAAATTACTTGTCTAATTAAGGAAAATGAACTAGAATTTAGGGTAGGGGAGAGTTACGTGGTAAAACACAGTGTAAGCAGTGCAGACAGGACAAAAGCAGGTACTATTTTAACTGAAGCTGGAACAAAGAAAAAGCTAGTCCAGGAAATTCTACTACTGTAATGATCATCTTGTGTGAGATAACTTGCTGCTTAGAAAGAGAAAGAGCCTGGCATTTTAAAAAAAATCTGGAAACACAGAAGAGGAAACAACACTTCCCAGGAAGTTCCAAAAAGTGGTTAAACCACAGACTTACTCTCAGGTTCAAACTGAACTCCTTTGTATTTTCAAATAAAACAGAAAATCAGGCTGTCACTGTGGAATAAATTATTTGATTTCGATAATGGGTGCTAACACAATATTTTCAGGTCTCTAGGGTTTAATTCAAAATCCGCCATCATTAGCGTTTCCCTCATAGTAGGTGCTTTTGTTTTCATCTTATTTCTGCATATTGTATGTTTTTAATTTTCTCAAGATTAAATTATCTTTGTTTTCTGTATGTTGTGACAAAAATAGACTTCAAAAATGAAAAATAATCAAAGCATTCTTTTAGAAAAAAAAGAGCTAACACCACTTTTTATTAAGAGTATTTTTGAGATGCAGAGATCAAAGCATAAAGCAAGTGGCAAAAGAAAGTATCAAAACACACAGTCAGGTAATTTTTAAATTACCTTAAATTTAAAAAGTTTCTCTCCTCTTTGCTCTCCAGAAAATTTTACAAAATTTACAAACAAAGCTAATTTTTCTAACTACTTCTGGAATAACTACATTGTGTTCTATAAAAATACAGCTTTGAAGATAGAGAAGCTGTTATTTTCTGTATTACGGTTAGTATTGACTGTTGTTGAAATTAAGCCTTTTTTAAAATGGGAAAGAATGTTTTGACAGGACTCTATGATATATCTCAAACCACAAGCAAAATAACACTATGATAAACTGTGTCAGTAGTGTAGTTCATGAGGGATATTACAGTTAGCATAAAGAAATAAAGATTAATCCAAAATGCTTACCATGCTGATGGACAGTTGGAAGGAAGAAATCCATGTTCCCATCACCACTACCACTGCCATCATTTCTAAAGAGCTCAGCAACTTTAAGATGACAGACATACAGATATATACACATATATACATTTATAAATCAGAGCGCAAGCAAAGAGAAATTTAAACTATTCTGGACAACAGGAAAAAAAGAGGGAAGCACTCTAGGAAGGTATCAACTTTGCTTCTGAAAGTGTACAGGAGTTCTAATAAAGACTGAAATATTTACATATGCCACCTCTTACTTAATTTATGACATTGGAAATAGCAATGGGAAGTCAGAATGAAAGAAAACACATACACATAGTTTATCTTTCCTCTCTTTCCCTCTTTGTGTCCCCATTTTGTATTTCCCCTTTCTCACTCCTAACTGAGGCTTGTCATGGAGGAATCTAAATTGAAAAAAAAAAAAAAAAAAAAGGTAGGGGAGACGATAAAGTCCCTCAAGCTCCTTATTCTAATATTTTCTCACAAAGTGAAAATGTTGGGAAAATCTGCAGAAAACTTAACTAATGGGGACTTCATAAGCTTTGTGTTTGTGTTGGAAAGGCCAAAAAGAAGGCTCATTTTAAAAAGGCTATATAGTTACTGGATTACTAAAGTTAGTTGTAAATTTTCTGTCACAACAATTTGAAAGAGAAAAGTTTGACTCCTTTTAACAAAACAACTATTCAACCAAAAAGACAAAATACGTGAAAAGTCTCAAGACTTTACCAAAAGAATCACTGAGACCATGTTGCACCATAGACACATACAATCATAGCAGAGAGCTGGATTAATTCAAGGAAATCTGATACATCCTCCCAGAAGGGACCACACTTGCAATTTCCGAATTGTTTAAAAAAATAACATCAGTTTAAAAAAAAAAATCAATTTATGGCTGTCAGTGTTTCTAATTACTTTTCCCTCCAACAAGCTTTACAATCTCCGTTAAAATTTTTCTCAAATGGAAAAAAAAATCTGTAAGGTATTCAGGGGTTTATGTGGCAGCACCACTATGCTTTGCCGTCCCTTCAGACTAGCCCTTCAAACCAATAATTCTTTCAAGTGTTTGTCTTGTTCTTACAGACAGTTATCTACGAGCTACCTCTGCAGCTACAGCTCAGCAAACTCCCTATGGCCCTCAACATCCACAGCCTATTACTGCTATAATCCATTTGACCTATGTATTGCAGTTCTTCTGATTTCACTCATGTGGAAGAAAAAACAAAACAAAACAAAAAAAACCCAAAACAAACAAACAAAAACACAACACTTTGACTGTTTAGCCTTAAATATTTTATAAATATTCCATATTTTTGAAATGCAACATATTGCTAATATATTTTTGCATTATTTTAGTTCTCATTACCAACCATGAAGTTATACAAAGTGAAAAGCAGCAATTGCCTTTAGATGACCTAACAGATGGCAGTGATACACTTTCCCTAATACATGGTAATAATATACTTGCTATGGGATCTGGTTGTTTCCACCAAGGATTAAGAAAAGAACTGAGGAACAGTTCTTCCCTACGAAAAAAGACAGCTGTATGGGGGTGGGGATGTAGAGGTGCTTTTTGTTTGTTTTCAGAAATAACATAGAAAATAATGCCAAGAAAGACAAGATTTTTATGAACGAGTAGAGGTCATGAAAATACAACTAAGGGACTGATATATGTGCCTTACCTCCTCCCTCTGGGTTCAACAGCTCCACTTTAAACGTTTTTTCTAATTCAGGAATAGTATTATCAGTGATGTTAACAGTAATGTACTTGTATCTTTCTCCTGGCTGAAATTCCAGTGTACCCACAACAGCCTGCAATATAAGAGCTCTTCATATTTTTGTTCAAGTCTAATGTTTTCATCCATATAAAAAAAAGAAACAGAACCTTCATTTTGTCTTTTTCAAAACATCTACTTTTCCTCACTTAAGCTTTAAAAAAAAATCTGAAAAATCTGTTTTACAAAAGAAAAAAAAAAAGAAGAAGACATCTAAGTTGACATACTGGTGAGCATCTGCATTCATGTACATTTTTCTTATTTTTCTGCACAAATGATCAGTTGGACAAGCAAGTGCAGATACATGCAGGTTATTTTGCTAGGCATATACAAATCCCAGTATGTACAAGCATAATGTTAACCTGTACATGCACTTGAATAATATGGTCTGTAACAACAGCAAAACTCACAAATTGCTACACTGAAAACTCTGTTAAGAAAAAAAAAAAAAGTTCAAAACCAGAGGCTTTTCCTAGACAATGCAACTTACTGCAGAGAAAAGAATGGAGAAGTCACATGATGTATATTTTTAAGTGAATATTACATATCCATTTGCCACATCACCTTGTAAAGTAGTCTTTCTGTGAAAGAATCATAGCTGGGCTAGAGCAGTCAAACTGAAAGCTATCTCCACGATAAATAACTCTAATTAATTCCAAAACAATTATACCACCTTGGCAGTTGCCATACCTGATAATCTTTGGGACTGAAAGCTGTGACTGGCACTGTTCTGTATTCCACCAGAACTGTTCCAAGAAGGCCTTGTGCACGAACTACCAGTAATCTGACGTGTCCAGCTTCTTCTTTAATAGTAATATGGGGCACAGAAGAGGCTGGAAGAATCATTTTATCACCTGGCTGAGGAGGTGGCCCCACAGAGAACTGGAGCAGACCTGGAAGACAAGAATTACTACTTACATGGCTTTTCATAACAAATTTTAAAGATGATAAACAATTTAAATAAAGTGATTGATAACATATCTTGTGATGGTTCTGAAATTAAAAACCACATATACCAGTATACCCTTAAGCCTCAATCACACTATTTCCAGAGATGTGCTGTGTGCCTTACCCTCTCTCACTGATATTCTTGTCAGTCTTGATAAAAGGCACAGCACAATAATAAAACCTTCTCTTCCCAAAAGAGCCTCACAGGCCACGGTTTTGCGTATTTACTGGTACAAGACATATGGAGAAATGACTCTCATTGTCAGGAATTCTCATTTGATGAAAAACCTGGACAGGATCAACTACATGCAGAGCCTTTATTTGCCCTCACAAGAGAATCATTGCTTGTTTGGGCAGGGAAGATTTGAGGCCTTTTTGTAAAATTATAAAAGAAAACTAATTCAGTATTCATTCATGTATATAAACAATGAATTAATTCAAGTCAGATAAAGTGGAATATATGAGATTGCTTCCTCAACTATTACAACCAAGCAAAGTTTTCATCTGACTGGAAAGAACTACACAATAATCTGAAACAAAGCTGTATAATTCCCATCATTGTTACCGTATGGGTGGTCACTGGCTTTGATGCTGATATCAGTAGTTTCCTTTTCTGGATCTATACTTGCTCCACTGGTAGGAGTTGAACCTAGTTTCCCATCTCCAGACACTGCAGAGACTAATGTCACACGGAAATATTCATTTAACTCCGGAATGTCATCATCAATAACATGCAAATTTAACACCTAGAGAAGGACCAAATCATGGAGAAATCAAACCATGCAACATTCTTTGATTAGTCAGTCAGCTGTATCTGCTGTATAGTTCTGAAAGCAAAGGACACTATTTTTGCTCTCCACATAAATTCAACTAATTTCTAAGATAACATTTTATGTCTAGAATATGCTTTCCAAAAACAATGCTTCCAAGCTACTGGAAATGGAAGGCATATTTTCTGAATTGTTTCAAACTACATAAATAAGTGATAATAAATACTTGTTTGGTTGGTTTTGTATATCTTCACAAAAGCAGAGTTTAATTTCCATGTACTGAACATGAAATATCTGATAAATTTTAAAATCTTTTTGAAATTATGCTTATGAAGAGACATTACAGTGATTAATCCAATTTAGAGAGCAAATAAATTGAGCTTATTATACCACCTGACACTTTGACCTGCAGATCATACGATTTACTAACATAACCTTGCTCTAAACACGCTAACACATTCACTTCAGAAAATTCCATCTTTCTTTATGTTTCGATATGGTCGGACAAACATATAGAAAACATTTAAGTAGCTGATCATATTTAGAGGCATGGTAATGAGTAGATTACAAATGTCAGTTGAAAGTCCCTTAGGATATCCCACCTGAAGAGCAGCTTGCTACCAGCCCGTTTCTTAGAGCCATGCACATTAGCTCCTCTGTATGTATGCAGTAAATTGGACCAGTAAGCTGTGTAGCAAGAGCCTACATCAGCCATTTTCTGCCACTAGATAGAGTAATGTGGGCCTCGTCTATGTTGCCATGCTAGAAAAGCTTTGGAAATTTCTGCTATATATGATTGTATGAAATGCAGTAATATCATTTCACAGAGAAATAAAGCTGAATGAACAAACTATTATAACATGAATGAACTATTTTCAGATACCACACGCTTTTGCCAGTCATCACATTATCCAGATTCACAGTTCTAGTGAAGTCACTGGGATCCCTGCAAATGACTTCAGCGAATTTGAGTCCACATTGACTTCTGCAGCCTGATATAAGTGAAACTGAGGATGGTATTTTCTACTCACAATTCATCCTTATTATACAAACAATAATAGAAAGTGTATGTTGTTTCTACAGTACTGTGGTCCCGCACCACTTCTTCAAATAAATTTAACAATTCTGTGCTGTACATCAGGATTGAATTCATTGAAACAGATTATTTTTATTTCTATTTCTAGCACACGCTGTTTATTACCACAGAATTTTAATCATAGGACAGCCCACGTTGGATGGGACATCAAAAGATGAAGTTCAATGTTTCATGGAAAAAAAAAAAATAGATGAAATAATCCAGCACCATGTTCAACTGCATCTTAAGCACCCCTGGTGATGGGAATTCTACCATAGAACCATACATTGGTTTGGGCTGGAAGGGACCTTAAAGCCCACCCAGCGCCACCCCCTGCCATGGGCAGGGACACCTCCCCCCAGCCCAGGCTGCCCTCAGCCCCATCCAGCCTGGCCTTGGGCTCTGCCAGGGATGGGGCAGCCGCAGCTCCTCTGGGCAGCCTGGGCCTGGGCCTCACCGCCCTCTGAGGGAAGAATTTCCTCCTTCGCCCCCTCCCTCGCCCTGCTGCCCACGCTGCTGTTGGTGCAGCCCAGGGTACGGGTGGCTTTCTGGGCTGCAAGCACACATTGCCGGCTCATGTCGAGCTTCTCATCAACCACCACGCCCAGGTCCTTCCCCCCCCAAGGGGTGCTCTCAGTGCTTTCTCTGCCCAGCCTGTGTTTGTGCTTGGGATTGCCCTGGCCCAGATGCTGAGGTCGGGACAACCCGACCCTGTCCCTAAGGAAGTCGTTCCAGTAGTTGTAAAAAATTTCAAGACAAAACCTCTCCCACTCTATCTTTGTACTCTTTGCCCTCTGTCTTCTCCTGTGGTTTCTTGAGAAGAGAGAGCCTCTGTCAACTCTGGAGCTGCCCTTTAGGTACTGTAATAATGGGATCAAAGTCCCCTTCTAAAGGGTGAAAAGATCTAACCCCTTGAGTCTTTCCTTAGAGGACAGGTTCTCCAGCTCTTTGATCATCTTTCTGGCCCTCTTTTGGACCTCCAGTCTGCCCACATAATTTTTTAATTGTGGGCCTCTGTAGCTTTGAATTCCTACTCTTCAGTGTATCCTGGTATCCTGGTATTTCTTTTTTCTTTTTCTTTTTTTTTTAAACTAATTCAGATAAGGAATTTCGTAAGACTTTTAGAAAGCTTTCTCAGAAGCAGCTAAAGCTTCCCTTATGTATCATTTCTCTTTCTCTCCCCCAACTCAGAGATGCAATTCTGATTACCAATTTCAGGTGTCTCTAAGGCCAGAATATTGAATAATTTCCTTATGTTCCAGTTGCTCGCACACTTTATGCAGAGGAATAGATTAAAGCAGACAGTAATCATTTCAGGGAGACTCAAAAACAGCTATTGTTACAAGAACACCTTTAATCTCCTGTTTCTGATTTTGAATTTAAAAGGAGACAGAACCTGGATAGCCTTGAGTGCAAGAACAGCAATGAATCTTACTATTGCCTATTTAATTGTTGTGGACATAAATTTGAGTTACAACACTCAGATCAAACCTGATCATTTTCCAATTTCGAAAGTACATGGACTATCTACACTTTTTAAAGTATATGTACACATACACATAAATACAGTTAATATTTTTTATGTATATGTACATATATCTAATATGTACATGCACACATGGTGACTTTTGAACTGACATATACACAGAGCTACAAATAACACTTTCTTGTTGTCAGGGATGGAAAAAAAGAAAGAAAGAAAATATATATATAACAAAAAAATAACAACATAAAATAACAAAATAAAAAATAATAAGAAGAAAAGCCATGTGAAGTAAACACTCTCTAGTATGCAAACCAGCCAAGCACCCTCAGAAGGTATTTTCCAGGAGGTTTGTAAAGGACAGGATGAATTGTTAATAGGAAGGTAGGGTTTACCTCTGATCTCTGCCAAGGAACGAATGTGATAGTGCCACTGCTATTAGAAAAATCGGTAACAGAGTAATTAATGCCAGTGGAATCAACCTGTGAGATAATGTACTTTATATACACATAGTCTAGGGCTCCCCTTGTACGCTCCACAACACAGGATATAGTGGAACCTTCATCAGCAGTCTGGAAGAAAGCAAAAATTTGGAACGTTTATTACTGTCAAAGTAAATCAAGGCAATTTCATTAAATAACATGAAAATATTTAATGCCAGACAAATGTTCAAGTAAAAAATTGCTGTCATGTTACTTTCAGCTCTTTTGGAGTGTTAGGAAGCTGAAACTGACCTTGATGCCAATCAGAACAATCCTAGTGGAATCTGCAAAAGTCTGATGCCTCCCTGAGGACTATTAAGGTAACAAATAACAATACACTGCAGTTCGTCCTGGACACAACCCCTTTCCTAAAACTATGCGTCAGAGACAGAATCAATATGCTTGAAATGTACCTGTCGAAAGCAAATGAAACTATTGCTTTATAATAACGTCAATATTGTAATTTTCCTTAGCAATAATTTAAAGAAAGATTTGGATCAGCACTTTCTCTAACCAGACACACTATGGATAGAAATAAACTATACCATCATCATTCAGAAAAACAGATTTTTCTCTTCTACTGTCCTCCTTACAATTCTGTATCTTCACAGATAACATGACTTCTGCAGCGACAACTTCACGTCTCTGGAATGAAGCTTTAATTGGTACTGACCTTCTATTTTAGAAAATAACGTTCATAAAATTAACATAGAAAATAATTTTATCTGAAAGTTATTGGAAAGGTTAAAGCTATCTTATGCATTAGATAAATTTCAGGGCTGCTTTGTAAGAAAGCATAGATACTGTGTGTGACTTCAGCTGCCTAGTAGACAGATATGCACAGTTAAACTACTGGTAAAAAAATGCTGTGTTCCTGCATCACCACTAAGAGCTCTAATACTTCCCTGGTGAAATGGACATATGATAGGTGCAAAACAATTACCGTGCCATATAATTATTTTTTTTCTTCATGGTTGGCTGATGATCTGTGGCATCACAGCGTATCAGAGGTACTTGAACCTGAAGGAATCTATTATCATAGCATATGGTAGGCACACAATAAGCAAACTGAACCAAACTGAAAACTAGTATCACTCAGGCAAGACAGTTATTTTAAAAACATCATAAGCACTTTGATTAAAAAAGAATGTAATTAAAGCTCATAAGAGTTCCCAAATGAAAACTGTATTAAATTTTTTTTTCCACAAAATAATCCAATACCAGTAGAGATAGCTATCATGTTATTCCCCCTTATAATTGATTAAAGAAGTAAAGAATGATTTATGTTTATTTCAAGCCTCCTCAAAAAGTAGCAAGTTTACACTCTGCATATAGAATGGATACCACTGAAAAAAGATTTCATCTGTTAAAACTAAAACAACAAAAAAACCCACTACTAAATCAACCAACTGACATCAAACATATGCAAATTATAACTTAGTTTATGACAGCAAATGAAGGTGGAAAAATCCATAACACTTTGTCATTGCATGATCTCTAGTAAAATTATCTCAAACACATCATGTGACACAGAAAACTAAAATAAAAATCTTTGCAATAATCCATTCTCAAAAAAAAACCAGAGAATTAAATCTTACATTTTAACTGGTAACTCAAATGTAACAGAAGTGAAGGTAAAATATTTTTCTAGAAAAAAAAAAATTAAGCCTTAGTCTTCAGTTTATATAGTAAACTAAATTTTCTTAACCATTTTTTTCTTTAGTTTTTTAAAATTATATAGTAAATCCCAGTGGAACTGAGGTTGTATTAACAGAACATATGCATCTCCAAATCCTAGGAAAACTTTGCTTAACCACAAAAGCAAACACTGCAAAATCTAGGGTTTGTTCAGGTCACTTGGTCCTGCCATTTAGCTTTCTGTGCCTGAAATATCACCTACAATTTCCATTATGACCACCTTACCTCAGGGATACATGCTCCAGTGAAGCCAAATAAACCATTAGCATTATCACTTTTCTGTATTCTTAATCTTGCTGTGGTGTTTTCTTGTGAAATTCGAGCTCCACCACGCACAGAAATGAGCTTTAGTATGAATAATTCTTCTCCTTCTTCCTCTTTGTCATCCTTTGCAGACACGATGAATGATTTATTGGTCTCTCCTTGCCAATACTCCAAATACCCAGAGACAGGGTGGACATCACTTTTTGCAGGAGTTGCATGAAGTTCATAGATCTCTGCTCGTGTCAACTTACGCTCATAAAGCCTTACATCCTGCATTAACCCTGTGTACCTACTGCTGCCGTTGATTCCTGCTCCAATTCTTACTATTCCTGGACCTGAGAAGGAAATTATAATTTTTTCTCATGTTATTGTATTTGTATGAAACAGTCAGCAACTGACTACCTGTTTTTCTTAAAAACCAATGGTAAACTGTTCATTGTCCCTGGATGAGGAATCATATTGATCTTGAGATCCAAAATCAGGAGGTTCCTTGAGCCTCATCTCAATGTTACAGGTAAGTCCTCACAGGCCAAACAATTCCATCCTATGCTGTCCAAGTTTTTCATCCTATTAGTTCTAGCAGCACATTATCATCATCCCTCATTTTTATAAGTCTTAGAGACTTGAGGCTCCCTCTTTCCTCCACAGATTTTCAGAGCAGAACTGCAACCCCTTTTAGCCCTTGTTTTGCTGAACAAATCCTACTTTGTTTCCCTCTGCTAGGGCAGCTGATCCATTCTGATGATACTCATGATTACTGCATTAACCCTTCTGGACATCCATTTCATCCACCACACTGTAATTCCATGCAAATTCCAAACTCTTTTTACAACAGCATTTATATTTCTCTGTCTCCAAACTATAGGATCACAGCTGCCTCATATTCATTCCTACTCTATCCTATTCTGTGCCATGCTATGCTCTTGTGCTAAAACACACACATCAGCTGTTTTCAGTTGCCTTTCAGAAAACGAAAGAAAACAAACAAACAAAAAAAGCTGTGCTCTTCAGTGTATTGTCATACATATGACACTGAGTGGCAGTTGTAGAGATGAGCAACCACAGGAACTGATAAAAGTCCCAGGGCACAAAGTGGAGGATGCTGAGAAAAACTGGGCTGCTATGCACACCACTGTGTATTACCCAACATTCAACGGAGAGAGATGACATACTTGCCTTACTATTGCATTATCCCCAGACACACGCCATCCCCACTAATAAAGAAAATTTACAGCACAGACATATCCTTCTAGCAATAAAAGCATAATTGCATTTCACATATATTTGTTCTAGAAACCGAGGGAGGGAAAAAAAAAAAACCTCTCAGCCTCTCAGCTTAGCTACAGTACTGCAAGTGTGATGGAAATTACTAATTGCAGAAGTACTATTCTTTTTACAAATGGAAAATTTGATTTCTTAAACTTCAACCTGGAATTTTAAAAGCAGAAATAAAATAGTACACCATACAATTAATAGTCCTCTACTCTCACTCAACATCGCAGCAGTTTGAATTTTTTAGAACATTCACACAATTTCCATAGGCTTTCTGAAAATCCTCAAAGAATTCTTATCCATTCCTTTCAATTAACTTAACAGATATAATCATTTCAGTGTATTTCTTCCACCTTTGAAGTGGCTAGACTATGCATTTCAGAGCTTTATATATGGAGAAAAATAGCAAAGGCTCACCATCAAGAATTGCTTCTCCTTTTAGACTCTTCATTCCTCCCAGAACTAGAATTCCATCAACGTAAAATTCAATTATACTTTCATCCAGAGTAATCAGAACGTGAAGCCAAGTATTCTCATCCAGGTATTTCATGACTGATGTTTTAGCCATGTATGTCATATTGGACCCTAATGCTGTATAATGAAGCACTACAGAAACATGAGAATCATTTGTCTGAATTTTCACACCATAATATAAAGTCCCATTATCGTTATCCTTTTCAACTATATAGCCATCTGTACTGACATTAGGAATTAACCAAGCTGAAAATGTAAAATTGGTTACTGCATTATTTCCATTGTTATGGGTATTCAGGACCGATAATGCCAAATGCATCCTCTTTTCCACTGAAATACAGAGCGTCTGTTCCACTGTGATGGCGCCTCATGTGGGGCTGTGATTGTACTGAGCTTGGGAATGATCCAAGCAACAAGAAATCTACCATTGATGGCAGTCCAGCTTGGAAGGTACTAGACAGTATTTCCCAACCTAGTCGGACAACACCAAAGGTGCCTTGCTGTCTCCAGATGGTGAAGTCCGTAATATAGGAAAGGTCATCTTCAGAAAGAGTATCTTCCACTATCTCTCTGTCCTGGCTCTCTGGATCTATAACAAACACTCCAAAAGGGTCATCATTGAAAGGGATCATGACAGTTACAGTAGGACTGGTTTCAGATAACTGACCACCAGGACCAGGAGACCCACCTGCGTAATAGAAGTTAGAGTAAAAGTTAATGATTAAACAACACACTCAGAAAAAAGTTTCAAAGTACTTTTTTTTTTTTTTAATAAAACAAGTTTCTAAAAAAACCTCAAACCCTCCTTTAAGATCCTCTGGACTTATAGCAAATGATCTAACTTGAAAATTACATAGGTTAATTGTATTATTCTTAAAACACTGTGCTGATGTAATTTCAGTAGAAAACAAACCCACATGCTATTTTTCAGCTGTAAAACACACAGATGTCTTTCAGGTGAAACATGACAAGGTCCATCTTTTCTTAATTAGCCAATAAGGTAGGTTACCTTTGATTCGTTTGATAAGCATGGGGGCCAAATTCAATTCTTGTATTGCTCAAAGACTTACAGGAATAGAGAATGGCAAAATCTTGCCTGTTGCCTCTGATACAGAAGTACATACACCTTGCAGAAACAGTAACCAGTTGTGTGTTAAAACTGCTGCCCAGTCCTGGTGTTAGTCATCTATCTTTGCACAGTAAGAATTCATGATATGAAGATCATGTTGTGAATGGAGAATCTCCGTGTTCAAAGTGTACAGTGATCTACCTGTTATAAGCAGGAAATCTTTTGTACATCCGTATGGACTTCACTTACAGGAAAGGCCAACACACATTTTCACTTGTATCAGAGCACAGAAGACCATGAATAGTACTAAAGTGGAATTAATCCAGATTAGGAAATGTGTCCAGTAGCAATTTAAAGTTGTAATTTAAGTCATGTGAAGTGGTAACTACAAGTATTTTACCTCCTCTAGGGAAACAAACAAACAAAAAAGCAACCTCTATTATGGTAGACACACATAACCTTTAATACCTTTGTTATTTCTTTGTTAGTATCTTTGTTTTATATTTTGTGCATGGAGATCTATGTATCTGAAATTCAGAACTCTTGGTTTTTGAAATGAAACTTCTGAACTTTAAGAAGTTTAATTTCAAAAACCAAGAGGCATCCCTTTTAAAGTTCAGATCACCAAAATGTGTTTAACAGTAATTCGGGAACTGAGTAACTCTCTATATATGGAAATCAAGATTAAATGAAAAATAAGACCTAAAACCTTACCAGAAAAGCATAGGATATCAAGACATGATTCAAAGCAATGCTCTTTCTAGTGTTGGTTTCTTTTTGATTGATTAAACATAACTCTTTTCTACCAGATATGAAGGAAATGGTGATATGGAAGACAATACCTGAAGCATTCACCAACTTTAGAATGTAAAATTCATTGAATTCAGGAATTCTATCTGAAATGGCACGTAGTGTTATTGACTTCGACCTTTCACCATCCATGAAGCACACAGTCCCATAAGTTTCATAGAATTCTTCTCCTGGCTTCAGTGCAGAGTTATTATCAAACAACTGCCAGGTCAAAGAAACATTGCCGAAGTGTCCTCTGTGTCTCAAAATCCTGTTCAGTGATACAGAAAGAATGAGAGTCCTGGCAGGCATGCATCAGCGTTGAGTAGAAAAGGAAAATGTGGAGACTCCTTTTACTGTAATCTTCCTTACAGTAAGAAGTAATATACTATGTAATATAAAGTAAAATGCTAATATACTACAACTGTTCCATGAAGCCTTCCTTTTAAAGGCAACCACTTTTGCAGTACAATTCTACTCCCGGAATACGTACTTTAGAAAACAGAAGTAGCATACGCAGGTCCATGCAGAATACTACTGTGAAGCTACACATCACTGTGTCTTGTAATTCCAATTTATAATAATAAATATGAATGCATAATAGTTCAGAAAGTTAACATTAAAAATTAATATACTTGGACACTCTTAGACAGGAAAGAGAATCATCTACATTTAACCACAAACGTTTCTCCTTTCAGTCATCAAGTCTACTTAAACTTTTTCTTACACTTGTATTAAATTAGAATTACATTCTACGGCTTTCAGAAATCTACTGTTATTTGTGATTAAGAACGTAGTAAATGAAAAGATTTTTTTTTTTTTGGTAACTATCTGCTAACACAATTACACTAATTTCAAAAAGGCACTACAAATAAAAAGTGACCCATACAGTGCCTTTATTAAGAGTGCGCTTACATACAGGAAGTTTGCTTCTGTCGGTTTGCACGGTGACATAAAATGCCTTATAAATAGATTATATCAGGTTGAAGAATTAGTTCAGCTAAACTAGTCCAGCCACAGCAACACATTTATGTTGTTTCTGCTTCCAAAGGTTTTTCTTCTGTGGCGTTAACCAGGGTGCTCTATCCCAGCTGTGTAGCGCTGCTGCACTAACTCCAATTACCTCATTAAAACCTCTGTGTTTTCGGTGGTTTGGTTACATGCTACTTTGACCACTTTTTTATATGCTACACAACTGTCAAAGTAGTGACAGTATGGAAGAGACAGATCCCTAGTAAATATATTTTATCAATGATGACTGAGCAGGTTCCTCAGATGTTGGAGATCTTGGTATCCTATAATTCCATAAAGCACCTGTATATAAGCATGTTTACATCAAAACAATATTCTTAACACCACCAAATCCACAAAAATTATCCTGCAGATTAGACTATAAAGGACAAAAAAACAACAAAGCCCAAAACAGTGAACAGCACAACAACAAACACACAATGAACTTAATATCCTCTTTTCTTGAGACTATTCATATTTCAGATGTATTGGCACAAGCATAAAGAACCAATTCACAGCCATAAGCATCTGCTTCAAGGCTTTAAAACAAACAGACAAAAAAAAAAGGATGATTTTTTAAATGCAAGAAGAACCTCTTCCCTAACTATTTGCACTATCGCATTTATTGTGACCTAACTTCTCTTTACAGCCTGTCTCAAGATTTCTTAACGAAAAATCATTTTTTCATCCAATTAAAACCCCATAGTAAATTTATGAAATGAATGTAACAAGGCGAGATGCCAAGTGCATTCAATTTTTAACCCTGCTAATTCTTCAATATATCATGGTGGCACAAAGGAAAATACTTTCAAAGGTCAGACTAATGAAGAGTGTCACATCCGGACTTTAAGTATAGATTTCAATCTGTAATTAACAGATAAAAGAAAAAAAAATACAAAAACAGAAAGAAAGAATACAGTAGTTTGCAGTTGAAAATTTCAAAGATGGGTACAAAAAGCCACCTAGTGCCACACAGTTTTATTTAGCTATTTGTTGAGTGGTTTTTTTTCTTTTTCTGTCAGCCTAGGTTATATTGTGCTCAATCATTCAGATTTTTCTGTATCTACAGGTTCCTGAGATTATAACAGAACATCAATGCTGAAGTCTTATTTAGTTACATTTCAACATGAGCTTCTGTGCACTTTTTAATATTTACTGTGTACTCCATAGTATTACAGGTGATGTCTTCAACACATTACAAATCATTTAATCCAAAATTTTGTAAAACTGTTTTTCTATAGTGCACTTCTATCAATGCACACTTGTGCATTTGATTTAATCAAAGTGCTATTTATAAAGTACCACATACACCAGTTCCAAAAGAGTGCAAAGATATTCTTTAAACGTTACTTACCAAAAAATGTTACTTTTGCCTTCTTCAACTGGCTTCTCTAAAGGTTCCAAAGAGAAAATTCCATTAGGATCATCATTTGCTTCAATAATAACTGTTGCCATTCCAGCCTTAAAGATAACTGTATCTCCTAAAAAAGAGGACAATTATTATTATTAAAATTGGAATCAGAAATGTAGGTAACTCTAAATCCAATTATGTTTTCTACTCACTACAATTGCTTTTATACAAAGAAAAGGACAATTATAAAAGTCAGTGAAAAACAGAATTTGAGGTATTCAGCAGCAGGCAAATCAGAGTAAAAGTATTTAAGTAGTGTACCATCCAGAGAGCAAGACGTAAGATTTTCAGGAAAAATGACATGAACTGAGAAGATGTGATTCTTACTACACAGTATCCTTGCATGTAGTTGTTATGTGAGGTAACATTTTCTGTTTGATCATCTGGACAAGTCAAAAGAATAAGATATTCAGAGGTACAGAATAAAAGAGTAAGGTATTCAGAGAGCCCCGACCTTCTTTAGACCTAGAAGAAAAGTATTGCATTTAAACTAAATACAAGCTATGAGCAATGTCTAAGAGTTTATTCACTCCCATATCAAAGAATATCTAAAAGGAAGAAACATAAGATTCTTATTATGTAGATGGGAAGCTAGCAGGCTTTCAGTGTGCATATTAGTACAGGTAAATATTAAGGGATGTTAATTCTAACTCCATTGCATTGTCCATAGATGAACATAATGTGTCCACACCCACCCCATTTTTTGTCTTCTTTGAAAGTGTCCGACTAAATTTTGTTCCACGTTAAACAATGTGCTTATTCCTCTAACTTCATATACCTCTATTTGTATTTTCTCTCAGGAACAACAGTCCCCAAAAAAATTTCAGAACAGTCAAGGCCACTGTATGTAACCAATCATAGAAAGAAAACCAACTTTTGCTTTCAGGAATATGTATAGAAATATTCTTTATTCTTAGTGATTCTAGAATGGCTGTAAAACTATATGATGCTCATTTTAGAGGAAAAAGGAGGCTATGGATACCCATTCCCCATGTGCTAGGAGAAAAGCCATGATATGTTCCCAATGGGGTAGTATTGGGAGCTACCAGTAGATCCTGAAGAAAGTTATTAAAGTAGAAAGAGACAACAAAAGAGAAAACTTATGAAGGAAGAAGAATGGTTTTGTCTAATCCTTTCCCTAGTCTGATATTTTACAAGAGACCTGGGTACTACAGTGAATACCAGCCGACCTTGGGAAATAGCTTAGCTGCCTTATACTCAAATTACTGCTTTCCCTGTCAACCTCTGGCTGCCTGCTACCAATGTTCAGGGAAGGATTCAACTCAAGATCAATGCTGCCTTGTGAGAACCTCACAGGCCAGCCGCAGGGTGTCCACTGTAGCATGACCTCAATCACTTCAGTCTTATCGACTGCTAAAGACTAAGACCATCAGAGACTGTAATGAGAACTAAGATGCTTAGCGTGCTTACAGATGAAGAAATCTAATTTTAGGTTTCCTAATCTTGAATTGAATACCTGGTAGGTATTTTACTTTGAGAACGTGTCACACAATCTGAAGGTATAGTCTGATGGTTAATTGCCATCATCTTTCTTTGCTTTATTAAATTACAGCCCCTCAGGTTTCAATGGCTGATTCAATACAGCTTTGCTTTGCATTGCAAAGATTTGCAGCAGATTCAGAGCCTGTTATTACCTCTCAACTAGAGAACAGTAAAAAATGAAGGGCAGTAAATTAAAATTTGATAACACAATTGCAAATGACTCTCCCACAACACCATGAGTTTTGTTGGAGCTAGGTGTGGGGAGGGTCTTTATTAAATACTTAGGGCTCTGGAAAAATTATGAATTTCTTATACTTCACTTTTATTTTCTCATGTATATTACATAACAGTGATAATTTATTCTAAAAGATATGTATTTCAAAAACGTGAGGAATGGGCTGAATAATTTTGGTCATTCCTTTTTAAGTGTAAACTTTGAAAAATAAATAAATAAACAAAAATACGTTATTTCTAAGGTAATAAATCCTTTCTTTAGAGGTGGTCCCCTGGGTAAATTGTGACATATATTTTTCTGCAAATTAAGCCTTTTAAAACTATAGTCTCAGAGTGAAAAAAATGTATGCATACTTTTCGCTACTAATAAAATAGAGCAATTACATACCCTTCCTCCAAAATATGGCAGTTCTGTTTGTTTTTACAAAAATCATGTAGTTTTGTAATACACTCTGGAGCATGAAAAAAATAACTAAAAGAATACCTCTTTTCCTAAGACTGTTGGGTACTAAATTTTGTTTTTTTTTTTTTTGCTTTGTGTTTTTGTATTGAAGTCCATCTAATTTGGAGCATTTATATTTGAAAAGGGACTTTCACTCCAGTTGTTTTTGCAGGCAAAGTATCAACTCTATCATTTGATTTTTGTTTCCAATAAAATAATTAAGGATGAAAATTCAAACACAGTATGCATTTATTGTATAAAAATCTTGAAGCAAACATTATTCGTATAATTCTTGGCATTTAAATATTGCTTTATGATAAGACCAAGATACTAAGAAATTGCCAGCAAAAAAAAAAAAAAAAAAAAGGAAGACTTACCTGTAGAATTGAAAAGGATAATATAAAATGTTTCATCAGTTTCAGGGGTATCATCATCGTTGATATACACAGATAAATTCTGCTCCCTTTCTCCAACATCAAACAAAATGACACTGTTCTTTCCACTGGGAACAAAGTCTCCCTCTTCAGCTGTTGCATCTCCATTAACAGTAATATACTGGACAACAACAGCGACATCAGCAGATCCATTCCTTAGGACTGTAAAGTTTGCAACACTTCCTTCTTGAACACTCACTGTCACAGGTTCTGAAAATACAAAAGCAACAAATCTGTCTGAGTTCAAGCCTGAGTTGCTTGCATTTGCTCTGTTTTCTTAATTCTCTCTAGTAGGATCTTCCTCTTCAATGAAACAATAAGATGTATGTGATAAAGGTAGGAAATAATTCAGGTACGAGAGAATATTTTGTACCTTGCCTCCTAACTGATCTCAACATCAACAAAGAGAAAAATGACACACACAAAAAAATGGGAAGGTTCTGAAGGAAACAAATATAAATTAAATACAAAAAAAAAAAAAAGTTTGGGGAGCTTTTCCACTTGCTCTTTTGGGATTACGATTTCGCAATGATCTGGTTTGTGAAAAAAATCCGTTTTAGGTAGTGTATGTATTCCACATTTATAAACAATAATATCTAACCTGCAAAATAAATGGGATCATCATTCTTTGTTATTTGTAAAATTGCAGTGGTTACATTGCCCAGCCTGGCTCCACCGGTAGCATTGAATAAACTGATGGTGAATACTTCCTCCTCTTCAGGCACCTGAAAGTATTAAGACATTAATTTCTAGCATACAAAACACTGAAGAATTTAAAATGAAAAGTTAGGGGGATTAATAAGCCAGAGATTTCTGAGTGTTGTTTTTATTTGTCAGTCCTTATGTGTCTCAAGAGGGATGATAATTCATACAGTTATACAGAAATTATCATCCATCTACAGTTTTTGTAAGTAAGTCCCTTCCTCTTTATCTTGCACAGATGACCCAAAAGTTACCTTCCAGTTTTATGTTTCTGATACATGTAGTTTTTTTTACAGCTTTATTTATTTATCATTAGGTGTAATCTTTCTTATATTACTTCAAATTTATCAGCATATAGGATTAGGATTGAAATTAGGATTCCAGTTATCAAGATACGAGTTTCAGTCAAACTTTCCTATAACTTTACCACAGTACAATTACTCTCAGCTTCTACCTTTTTTGTTTAGAGGTATGCACAGCTTCTGAAATTTCTCTATGATTTGCAGACATTATCTCAGTTCTACCCAAGTATTTTGATATTTCCTACAAGTTATTAGGCTCTTGAGAAACACACATTCCTTTTTTCTCCTTATACTCTAATGTTTTAGTACTTACTCTTTGTCCCATATTCTCACCCCAAAACACTGTAAAAGTGTTTACCTCATCTGGCAGTGAGTAAATGGTGATATTTTTTGAAAACTCCAGATTATCAAATAAAATAGTCCCTTGCTCTGGATAGACGTCATTGGTACATGCTGGATCAACAACCCAAGACACACTAACATTTCCATAGTTTCCTTGATTTCTTACAACTCTGTAAACAGCTAAAAAACATAAACAGAGTCAGTGTGCATATTCAGAGCAACAGAAATCAAAAAGGAACATCTGAAACATCTGAAACTGAGAAAAAGGAAATACAATAATAACCAATTTCACTTCTTATGAAACCAGTAACATGTTGGAGTGCTACAGAAAAGGACACACAAAGACAGATTACTAAAGCAGTGCAAACTGCTTTAATTTCACATGTTAATTCTTGCCTGTAAAAGTAATTGATAACTGAATAGATCAATTAAAATCACCCATAGGAAGATTTAACTCTATGTTTCTCTTATATAACACCCCATTCTTCATTCTCCACAAACAGAGCTACTACCTCCACGTTGCACTTTGCACATACATCAGTACTCCATCCCTCCTGTCTGGAAAATTCTCTAGCAATCCTTTTTACTCAGTTAATCCCTCTGTTTTTCCACACCCATACTTCTCCACTTCACTCTCCGCTGCTCATCTTGCTTGGCATTGTACCAATCTGTAAAGTCCTGAGTGGAGATTTTAGTAAGAAGTCTCCTAGACTTCTGTTATCCTAGAACAGGGAAAATAAGACTTGCAGAAGCAGACAGCAGATAAAGAAGTAACTCTAATAAAAAGGAATTACCGGTATGGATGACTTCTCCTTTGCTTTCACTTATTGTTACTGTTAGTTCGTAAGGTAGAAACTGAATGATACCATGCGGATCATCATTCTTCAAAATGGTTATATTGACCATTGTGGCATTCCCCAACTTGCCTGGCATTTCACTGTAGCCACTAAGTACCACAGAATATAGCTCATCCAGCTAGAAGAGGGAAACTCAGTCAGAACAAAAATACATATTCAACATCCACATCAAAAACAAAATGGTCTATAGTCCACAGTCCCCCATCAGGCAGAAAGGGATACAAACTTAAAATGAAATCACACACATTCTACATGCAATAAACGTTTGTATAATGCTATCAAATAAAGGAAATTGTTAGAACTTTCTATCTCTAAAAGCATCAGTTTCTCCAAAAGTCTATTATTATTATAAGCAAGGACTTATTTTGTGTACTTAATTTAGAATCGCATAATTTCACAAGTAATGTTTGTAACACACTCTGAAATGTAAATTTTCTTTCCTCCAAGACTTCTTAAGATTCCTGGCTTTGTAACAGGTAAAGCAAAGATTTTTAAACCATGGACAGCATGCTAATTTAGAAAGAATTGATCAACTGGCTTTATTAATCTAATGGGACATGGTACTTTCAAAAAAGTATCAGAGAACATTAGAAAAAAATATTGCATTTATCTATCTAGAAAACAGCATTACTCTACACTGGGGAGAACTCAGTGAAACTGGCTGGTGGTTAGCAGTAAAGAAACACACATGAACTGGTTCTTCACATACAATTCAATTAAACAATGGTGTTCAGTACTACAGAATGTCATGGATGCTAAAACCTTACCTGCGTTCAAAGCGTAACTGCTTCAATTAACAGAAAGAAAATCTGAAGGCACCCAAAGATACCATCCATTACTCCAGACATCCTTGGACTGCCCACCATTGGAGGCTGGGATGGCATTCTGGAGGAAAGTGATTATATATGTCCTGCTCATGTATGTGGCTTTTGGCCACTCTTGGAGATAGAAGAGTATAAAAGGACCTCCTTATTTTTTAGTCCTGACACTACAATTCGTATGTTTTTGCCTGAGCATTTCAGCAGGATGACTTACCTAGTCTAATAATACTGCTGTAAGCAGGGAAATACTTTTATCTCAGCCTGCTGATGAACTAGTAAAAACTGGGAATGGAACTATTAAATAACCCGCTGTTTTAGTGCCTAAGTTTTACTAGATTAACTTATGTTCCTGGCTTCTGTAGTGGAGTTCAGACTTCTTATGTCTCCTTTCTTTGGAGTATGTAGGGAAAAGAAACCTGAATTTCTACAGCAGCCTATGCAATTGAAGTTGGAGTTGCTGTGATCCCCTGATTTCCTCATCATATGGTCCTCCATCCCTCCTTCAATCCATGACTGATGACCACCTGGCCCTACAAAAAGATTATTAACCTTCCTAAAACCTTTATGTTTTGTAAAGCTGGCTTTCTGACATCTTACTCCTAGATCAGCTCATTAGCAGGATCAGACAAACACAACTAACTGCTTATGCAAAATACAGCATAGGAATGTGCATGTAAAGGCAGCAAAAAATGCTGAATCACAGCAGCTAAAATTTATGTTAACATAAATGTGGTAAAATCAAACCCTTGCAAACTTCCTGATGGAATCCAGGATGGCTGATGCACAGGAAAGGGAACAAGCTACAGAAAAGCAGAAAGCAAAGAGAAAAGCAACAGACACATGCCTCAAATTGTGCAGATTTCTGGGATTACAAAACAATAGAGATATCAGAGAAATGAATATTCAGGCAAGACTGACAAGACCTGATTTGTATTGATATAAAGTGCTTTCATATGGTGCTTGACTATCTTATAGGCCTTTCAGTCACTCCTCCTCTATCTATTTCTCACACTTAAGAAAAAGAAAGCCTTCAAATGTTACAGAAAAATTGCTGGTATTTACAGGTGAAACCATCTATATTTTAGTAAGTGACAAACAAATATGTATGTGAATGCAATTTAAAGAGAGAAAAATATTAATTCTTACCTCTGGAATCCCATCCATCCTTGTCAGTAGAGTAATTATGATCTCTCTTTCACCAGGCTTAAACTCCAGAATTCCTGTGCTTCCATAAAACTCATTATTATCTCTTGGTTCTACAGTGTAGCGCAGAAACTGTCTGATGAGGCTTCCTCTAGTGCGAACAATCTGCAGCTCAACAGACTCCCCTTCCTGCAAAAAAATAAAATTAATCTTTTTCTAGCACTCTGTTAGAACTAAGTCGTCTGTAATGTTTAAGTGACGTTACTCGGATAGCTACCTTGATGCTGTAGGGACCTCTGGAAGAGGAAGAAAATTCGAACACTCCTCCAGGATCATCGTTTTCCAAAATTGTAATTTCACAAGTAGTAAACCCGTATTTCAGTATCTGATTTTCCACACTGACCCTGAGAAAGGAAGGTAAGAGGTTTTTTTCAAGTTGCAACTCTGTTTAGCAAATCCATACAGAGGAGATCAGGATATTGACAAATTTTATGAATAAATTATGAAAGCCAACAGTTACCTACAAGGATTAAAACAAGTTAAGAATGATACAACATCAGAATGTTTTATCCATTCGTAAAAAATAAATAAATAAATAAATAAAATAAATAATTGCCTCTGAAGTAACTTTTTGTTTGTTTGTTTCTGATTAGCTTTTTATAGCTAGTAACTCTGTTGTTTGTTTGTCTGTTTTTGATAACACATGCACACAACACACAGGAAAAGAAACAGAATAGTGCCAGGAAAAAAAAAAAAAAAAAGTTAGTTAAATTCAGAACTACTTTGTACTTGGATCAAGGTATAAAGGAAATTCCAAAATCACCTATGCTGAGATTACACTGAAAAGCATAAATTTCCATTATTGCTTTGTTTGTCAAAGTTTACTACTGACATAAAGAGGCAGAAATTTGACCCTCGATACCATGGATTTCATCCTCAGCTCTGTGTTAGCCTGCCTTCTGTAGATGTGGAGACTACCTGTAGGATCCCTGTCTGACTCTACAAAATGTTGGACCTGCTCTCAGTAGCTCAGACTCATTCCCCTTTCTCATTACTCCTTTAAAGCACATGCTGAATGGTGCAAGAATGAAGTACGTTGACCAAATACGCATACTTCAGATTCCTCTCAGTAAAGGATTTCTCTCTCTGGGCTTCTCCTACACCATCTTGATCGTACTCTGTGACAGGAATGGGCAGTATCTGATAACAGTAATGAACCTTGCATATTACTTGCTTGCCTTTCCTCAGAAGCAGTAATTTTCATCATTTTAAATTTCTTATATTAAAAATTCCAGAGAAGCACTATTGCAGGATGCATCAAGAATACACCTTCAGATTGATGGTCTGCATATGATTTATTACATGTAGTTTTAGGTACTTAGATTCCTTTGCATCTTTCACGTTTCCTGTCAGTATTGTATTTTTCAATGAAATCGTGGTCCTGCATACTGTACATATTTTTGTGCTTTCACTGTGCTACAACCTAGACTTTATCAAACACTATTTCATGAAGAAATGTGATCTATTATATCCAGTTTTTGAAATCAGGCCCAGAACTGTGTCCAGAAGCACGTTTTAAGTAACTGGAACCTACACACACAAAAACAACTTAGCATTGTTGTAGCACAGTCTACAGGACAGGGTACAGGATGCAAAATAGGTAATACCTATTTAATAGAGTAACGTGCTCATGTTTGTTACATGTTTAAAAAAAAAAAAAGTCGGTAGAAAAAATAACCTGTGTTATATAAATTATATGCATGTTAGTCTAAATCAAGATAACTTTCCTTGTCTTTGACTAGAGAAAATTACTCTGTAACTCTAATCAGTTCAGCCATTTAGTTGGGGCAAACTGTATTTGTAGCAGTTTAAAACAATTAATTCATTATTCCATGAAACACTCAAATATCAAACACTGAGCCATGCATTCATAACTTTCATCATTCACAGATCCTACATAAAGAAATGCCTTCAAGCAAGAACCCCATGCCATCAAACGAAACACCAAAGGGGAAGCATGCGTTGTCTGAAGAGATGCAGAGACGTGATTCTTGGGGGGGAAAGAAATGATAAAGACAGTTTCTGTCCAAACCAACCACTTCTAAAACAAAGCATTGATTCACTGAGGACAGAAAACAGTTCACCGCACTTACCCAAAGAACACGACAAACCTTTCTGTCTCTACCCTGTCAACACAGAGGAAAAAAAAAAAAAAAAAAGAGGATGTAGAAAGTAATGAAAGTGCCACTTACTAAAATTTCAATACTACCCATCTTATAAAAGAACAAAAAACTAACAAAAGGGACAAAAAAAAAAAAAGAAAAAGAAAAAAAAGAAGGCTTTCTTTTTACTTTCCAAAAGTTTATAATGTTCTTTTTATGGGAACCCTGCTTGCTTGGCATTTTCCTGTTGACAAAGGCCAGCAAGTGGGCAGTTCCCACTTAGGAGGAGTGACCCCATGACCAATTCAGCATGTCAAGAGCCACTCAAGGTGTTCCCTACCAAGCCCTCCTCAAAGAGCTTGATTACTGACTGCGTGATCACAACTGCAGCAGCCATCCACGATTATAACCCTTTATTAGGGAAATACATCTACGTGCCTCTGTGATATGGTGTTTCATCAGTCTGACAAAGTAATGATAAAAACAGATAAGCACAGAAAGAGTACTGATGGGTACACAAGGAAAAGTAATTAGGCACAAAATCACAGCAAACCTCATTTACAACAATTTTTTAGTTAATCAGATTACCAAAGTAGTATATATACATGTATAACATAAATACAAATATAAGAAAGAGAAGCAGAAGGAGAAAAAGGGGAAAAAGAGGGGACAAGGAAATAAAGGGACAAAAAAAAGAAAAGAAAAAGGGGAAAGGAAAAGGTATTTGCTAATCAAAAGGTTAAAAAATTAAATCAAGTTTCAACCAAGCATTTATAACAAAACTGCCACATGAAGTCAGTCAAAAGGGCAGCATTATTCTGCAATAGTAATCATGTATTTTGGCTTTCTTAATCAAAAATACATTAAATACAAAAACTGTATCGTCTATCAAAGCACCAAAAACAGATTAAAACAGTGTTTGTAAGGTGATAATTGGGCTCCACTAATCTCAAAAATAATTTAAATTTGGAATTCAATACAGACAAGAGTTCACTCTAAATTCTGAGAAGTAAATACATTCACAGACGTTCTTTCGAATAGGAAGTCTGAATTAATTGAAATTTGTTATTGATATTCACTGAAGCTAGGTATATATTGAGACATTCTCCCTTCCCTCAGAAACATGCAAAAGCATTCAAAAAACAGCAAAATATTAACACAATGAAAAGATCAAGGAGAAGATTCCAGAGTTGGTAATGCTAAAATTTAATTATATCGCTAAGCTGTTAGTAAAATAATTTACAACAGAAAATAAAAATGAATCACTATATCAAGTGAGCTTTTGATATGTATTAAACCTAGACAGCTTTCAGGTCAGGAAGCAACCAGTAAAATTCAGTCCATCAACTGGTAAAAAAGAACATTGTTCAGGTGGTTTCTCCATACAAACCCCATCTTGAACACCTGGATCCTTTTATTTATTTACTTATTTGTTTGTTTGTTTGTTTATTTATTTATTATCTGGTCATTTTTTTTCTCTGGCTGATATCATGAGTGGTCAGACCGCTATCACTGCCCTGGCACAGTAATGTTAGTTACTTCTCCAAAAAGTCATAAAACATCCTATGCAGAAACTTAATAGAAGCAGCTAGGTTTAGGTTTCCAGCTCCAAGATGCTGTTAAGCAAACAATGAATGAACGAAGCTGTGGCTGCCCCATCCCTGGAGGTATTCAAGACCAGGTTGGATGAGGCTGTGGCCAACCTGATCTAGTAGGTGCCATCCCTGCCCATGGCAGAGGGGTTGGAAGTGGATGATCTTTAAGGTCCCTTCCAACCTGAGCCATTCTGTGATTCGAAGAATGGTGCACTCAGTAGTATTCTTTATATCTATACTCTAAGGCATATACATGTAACTTTTCATAACATAGAATGCATATCCCTAACAAGAAATTTTTAAAAAATAGTATTGAAAAAAAAAAGAAGAATTAAGAGAACAAAGATAAATTAGGAAAGTACATTTTAAATTTAAATCCAAAATGTTTGTTGTAAAGTATTCTCACAGGTTTACTTTTTTCTAGGAATAATAAAAAAAAAAAAATCCCAATTCTATTGTTTTGAACAATTACATTGTAATGCAATTATCATACTCACATCCTGCAAACTTTTATCCTTTTAATCCAAATGCTTGCTTTTCGGTTCAGTGTACTCTTCATGTGCTAAACCTAAGTCCATACAGGGCTAAACCAGGCAAGGTGAAGCGTTCAGCAAATAGCTGCATAATACTTCCAGCAGCCAGCTCAGATCGACCCGGAGGAGCTACGGGGCTGGACACAGGGTCCGTGCCACCAGAGAGCTGCCAGGACACCAGCCCCATCCCCTGCCACGTGCACTTCCAACCTCGAAGAACAGAGGGGCGTTCATATACCACCCTTACACCACGGAGGAGATGCTCCCAGACTGCCTGACACTACACGGGTCCAGTTCAGTCCCGTTTCACTCCTCGTGGTATGTGAAACCAGCTCTTTAGGTGTTCCTCTGACAGCAGTATGGAAACAGGACAAAGAGGGCTATTCAGAAGCAGCAATAAAAGTTAAAACAGCTGCTTTGACATGGTGGCTTAACCGTGGCCAGCAGCTCCTCCAGCTAGTGAAAAGAACTCTTGACCAGGAATAAGGTGATACCAATCACTGGGAAAGCCACTTCCCTGTTTTTATCCTCAGCTTATTTTTTCCTGTAAAATGGCTATGTATGGACATGAAGTTTCATATCGTCACAGACAGTAAACCCTGGCAATGCTTATGATGCTGCCAAAAGAAATACAACCTCAAAGTGTGTAAAGCATTTCTTATACAACAAGACTAATGTGAAATGACTGATCATTAGGGAAATTCTTTCAGTAAAAAAAATCATAATTATTATGTAGCAAGAACTACAGATGAATTAGGACAACTGACAGGAGCTTCAAAATGTTTCTTACACTTTTTTAAACATGCAGTACAAGAAAATAGGAGAAATTAGAGTTTTGACTAAGTTTAAGGTACCATGAGAATTTCAATGTTAAGAACTAACTAGAACCACAAAATAATTAAATAAATAAATGAAAAATAGCTTTGAAGTTAATAACTTTTGACAAAATCTGGAATTTCTGCAGAACCTGAGTGTTCTGAAAGACACATGAGAAACTTAATTTCCACTGTGAATCTACATGGCTGTCATTATTAAACCACACTTCTCTAAAAGACTTTCTTTTCTATCAGGGTATCTCAAAAAGGGGGAAGTGAAATTGCTTGTGGAACATTACTCAATTTGCTTGCATTCAGTGTTCACCCCCTCTTCAATTTTTTCAGGATTATCTACTGATTTAATTAGAGGCAGGCTCTAGCTCTAAAGAACTGCATTAAAGTAGGATTTGCCACATTAGACTTTCCATAGTGCCTCTCATCAGAGGAAACACCTTCTCTCCAGGTTTAATCCATCATTTATTTGATTTTTGAGGCTATTTTAATTTTTCTGAGTCATAGCAGGAGAGATATGTTGTTATTTTGAGAAGTAATGAAAACAAGCAGTAGGTGTCCAGCGCACTCATTTCAACATTCTACTATTTTCAAATGACTTTTTCCCCGTTAAAACGCAGTCTGATCAAACCCTTGAGGCATCCCTGGAGGTTTTCAAGGCCAGGTTGGACTAGGCTGTGGGCCGACCTGATCTAATGGGTGGCATCCCTGCCCATGGCACTGGGGTTGGAAACTGATGATCTTTAAGGTCCCTTCCAACCCAAGCTATTCTGTGATTCTATGAAAATTTACATAAGTAAGATAGATATGGTTTTGAAACAGACACTAACCAAAGGGAATTACCAAGTAAGGAGAAAATCCTAGCTCCATTAAGCAGTATGGCAGTGAGTAACCCACAACACATAAACCCTTAAGCCCTGTCCATCAACACTACACAGTGATTTAAATGGCCCTCCTATGCTTTTCTAACTTTTTGACATGTAGCAACCTCTAAAACCCAAAAATGTTTAAAAACTGCCAGATATTTCACAGTGAAATAGTCAAGTCTGTATTTTACATTTGTAATTTTCAAAAAATTACTTCATAACTCATAGGTCTAATCATTTTCCACATAAACTGATGACAGAATGTCAGCCTATGGAAATCTGTATCCCATCACAGAAATCACTAGAACAATAAAAATCTTCAAATAACGTTGCTTCAGTTTATTATATATAGTAAATGAGATTTATGTCGTAACATATGCATATGGATCTGTTCTGGCATCCTAACTTCCATGAGTTAAGACTCAAAAAATGCTGGAGCATAAGGACTGCCTAAACAGTTGTCTGTTTGTTGATTATCACTTCCACAAAATAAAAGTGATTTATCCCCAGATCCCAAAGTCTCCAAGTTCTCAGTCTCACCACCACTCACTCATGAGCACAAACACAGGCCACGTCCCCAGCCCACATACCCTGCAGGTTCTGGCCCTCTGGTTGTGCCAGGTGCCAAACTGATAGCTGTCTGCACCTTAACTGGGGGGCTGATAACTGCCAGTGAGAGATTACGTTGTGTAGAAGGAAAAAACAGCAATCAGATTTAAAAAAAACTGATTTCTGTTTGTGCTTACCAGGTAAAATGAACAGCCCTAGTATGCATATATGCTCTCACAAAGCACACACACAATTTCCATGGCCTGTTCCACCTACATTCATCAAGAAGACCAAGGTCTTTCCTTTCTCACATAGATTTCACTACAGACATCTGGTTTTATTTATGCTTGGTCTCAATTCAGGCCTATTCAGATAGGGCAGGCATTCAACCTGAATCTGCTCCTAAAAAAAGAAAATATAAAGAAGCTTCAGCAGATACAAGACTCTCTTGCTCCTTCATTACTCATCATTACTCATCTGTGTTCTTTGGAATCATATTTTTCATGTTATACATTTTCCTCCAGTTTGTGGACAAAATTCAGAGCTAGTTTTAATATCTGTGGTCTAAGTATAGAGAGCATAAAGCAAGAAAGGATAACATTGTTTTTAATGGCTTGGAAAAAATATAGTTATGGATGCACTTAAAGCTTATTTAAAATTGAACTGCCTTGACAATACCACTAAGCCGTAAATAATACATCCTTGTTAGAACTAATTATTTTGATTATTTTACCCGTGCTATTAATAATTGCAATACATTGAATGCTTATGAACATATGTCTATGTCTGTAGTTTCATTAAAGTTCTTACATGCTTTCTTTTCTCGCTGACTTATGCTACAATTTACGGAACAGTACAAGCACATCTACAGCACAGTGCATCTTTGTTTTCATGCTCATTCACTACTGCTGTGAGGTGCTGGCTGCCAGCCTCGGAAACTGAAATCTTCTATTTGTCCACAAAATACCAACCAGGCTGAAAGCAATAGCACGGGCGTACACGTAACCCTGCCAGTATCCTTCAACCCTAATTTGAAGAGTCATGTCTAGTACTGAAAGGATGATCTCTGCAGTCATTTCATTCTTGGCTTCTGCTAATTAGTTGAAGTGAGGGATGCTACCAAGGTCTAGAGAAAAGTTCAGATTCTATCTCCTCCTTGCTTACTTCTTTTTCCAGGACAGACCACCTGTTCCTCGGTTCACTCTCTGACCCTGCCAAGTGTGGGAAAGCTGCTTACTGTTGGCACACTTTTCACCATCCACTTCATGATCAACAGAGCCTACGGCTTGCACCATACACAGCAAAAGCAGAACACTGGTTGTATTTGTTCAGCTGCCAGTTCAATCCCTGTTGCAGCCACCATTTTCAAGGTATAGCCTACAGTTGTAACTCAGGATAAATGGCAGAAAACTGTACTTTCACACACGTGAATCAAAAAAGTTACCCTTTCATGCTGCTTACTTCTATCTACTTACTTGTTTACCTCAATACCACTCTGCATTCTTGGCCACCTTACACTCAAAACTTGAACCATCATTTCTAATCCTAGTTTCCCCCTTTGTGCCAGAGACTCTAAAAAAATTCCTTGAGACAAACCAGTTTCTCCCACAGAAAGAAAGCGGAGAACTGCTTGCAATAGTCTCTGTTTTTATTCTGAAAAGGATTGCCTTTTTAATGTAATGAGTAGCCAAGGTAGAATAAAATAACTAGTTCTGAACTACATGCATTAACCAGCCACCTTTTAATCAAGCAAGCCAATCCCGCAAAGGAATAACATCTTCCCTGTGTGCCATAAAGATGTTCGAAAACCATGTTTTCTGAAATGGGATCTTCTAGTGATCAACAACAGCGTGAGGAGCTTCTTGCCTATTGTTTGCTAATGTGGAATCACTGTGGATATCTGTTGTGGATATCTAAGAGCTAGCCTACGCTTCCTGTACAGAATAAAAATACTTCTTCTGCATAAGGTAAGGACTATGTAAGTAGTAGATGTTCAGTGTGGAAGCTGGTGCTGGCAGACCACTGTAGTATGTTTTCAGTAAAAGTGGAAAATGTACCTTAGACAAATAGGAGGTAATACAAGAGCACGTGTGGTGGTATTTCTGTATTTACTTATGTAACTGAGCTGTGGGAAGCAGGACAGACGATATAGCCAAGACACTCTTGTTAGTAACTCAAAGAGGGAAAAGACTCCTGATTATAAACTAATTTAAGTTTTCTGAACAGTGTTCACATGCAGATAATAGTATCACCTGAGGGCCCTTACAGCCTGTTATCCTAAAATCCTCCACTAGATGAGAAGGGAGACCAGAACACTGTGCTTCAGAAACCCCACTGCATTCTCATTAGCAGAAGACTGCAATAATAGTCACACTGGGATATTCTGGGGGCTATGAGCTGACAGAAGTATCTAATTATCAAGGAATATTGAACATGCAGATCAAACAAACTGCAAGTCTAATTCTACAGTGACACCCAAGTTATAAATGTTTTTTCTGACAGAAAAAGTTCTGCATTGCTTTTTAGTTCTCACTTTAGTTTTTCCCATTATCTTACTAAATATTATTTTTCCGAAAAAAAAAAAGTGTTAAAACCAAGAGCTATAAAAAAGATCAAAACTGAAAGAACTTTCTAAATAGCATACAGAATTTTCATGAAAATATAAACAGTTAAGTCATTAGATAATAAATGCAAAATGGTTTCTTACATTGATCTCCAGTCAAAGAACCCATACACAGTCTGAAACAAGGGCCCACTATTTCTTCAGACACATATCAACACAATGCAAGCAATACCATGTAATTAACACTGTGCTAATCTGTTATGCATAAATTGAGTACTGCAGCTGATACATATGAATAGAGAATAGGGTACAATACCTGTCCAAAGTTAATAACACAGTTTCGTTCATTTCAGGTACATCATCAGCTTTAATGGTGATGTTAATTGTGGTATCACTTTGTCCAGATAAGAAAACCACGGAGCCGTTAAAAGGACTTATATCATCCTGTGTTACCGCCTTTTGATTGGGACCAGAGGGTTTCAAACTCCAGAACACAGTTGCTTGACCATCAGTCCCATCTCGATGCAATGCAATGGAAACCTGTGAAACACATTAATTTGTTGTGACTTGCAAAAGTAGATGCAAAACCGATTACTCCCTTGCAAATTACTATTTGAATAAATAATAATAAAAACAAAAGTTTGGCCAGTTCTAATTTGAGAATGGGAAATGATCTATCTTATTCAGGATTTGTCTCAGTCCTACTTTACATGACTATGCTCGCAATTGGTGAGAGAGACTAACTGCAGTATCTTTTGCTCTGTGTGAGCATCAAGGGCTAACTGGTTTTAGATACTTACACAGAAAGCAAAGACCAATCTCAGTTCTCTGGAAATCAGTAACAGATTATTTCAGAGCATTTTTTTTTTTTTTAAAGAAGAGAATATTTAGGATAAGACAGAACTTACAGGAAGGCTTTTCCTCACATTAATTGTCAAATGCTACACTGAATACAGCAAACTCCACCTTCTCCAAATAAGTTTTCCATAGCAAAAGACAATATAAAAAGGCTTACTTACCAGCGTAGCAGGGGAATCTTCTGGTTCAGAAAGAATAATCGGTAGATTGCTAATAAAGCCTATTTCTCCATTTGCAATATCTGGAGTAATCCTCAAAGAAATATTTCGAATTTCGCCTAATCTAGGACTCACAGATGGGACTAGAGGAATTCTATTCACCAGTTCAACTCCTTCCAGCTGTAGGAAAAAGTAAAAGAAAAGTGAGAAATAAGAAGCCTCAGCACCAAGTCAGAACAGTTCTGACATTTCAGAGTAATTTTCATATAAAGGAAGTATACATCTCCAGAGCAAATTCTTCCTACTGATAGCACTGCTGTTATAAAAATTTGTAAGTAGACATGTCAAAGAAATTAAGTGGATATTGTTGAGCTGTCAGCAGAATGGTACACCTCCCAGACAAATCATGTTAGTGTATGTAATTAAACACAGATCAAGCCAGAGAGAGAGACTCTGTTCCAGATCAGCTGATACATTACTAGAGCTATTAACAACAGTCATTGATGAGCAGCATAGGCAATTGTCTAACATCATTTTTTGTGGCTTGCATTGATAAAAATCTAGGGAAATCACTGAAGTCATAATAATTTACAGCCCTTGATCAAACAGCCAAATAATAATCCACTTTTCTTTCCTCTCCACAAAATTTTAAGGAATTCTCTATCTAAGAACTACCAGAGCCACATTAAGAATTTAAATTCAGTACAGTATTTCAAAACTGTATTTTACTTGTCACTGCATTTCTGATAGATTATAGATACTAAGAGGAAATAGATTTTTTTTCATCCTTTTCTTTAAAAGGGAAGCATCACTCGCTAAGCCCAGCACCAGTAGTGACACACCAAGGAAAGCAGAACTTGCCTGTTTAATTATTTCCTTTAAATATTATTTATTCCATGTGATTCTGTCTACATGCATCATTACAATAAATGTTTCCATAACAGATTTGCATATATTTCTGTGAACATTTCACTGGGGCATAAACTCCCACTGACATTTTTTCTTGGAGTTATCAGGTGTTATCATAGAGTAAAGCTTTATTTTTTGGGGATAAAATAGTGGCCTTTCTTAAATTCATATAGTAATCATGGTTCACCATTTCAAAAGATGATTTTTAAAGTCTTACAGTTCTTGAAACCAAACTCTATAAATATGTGGGCTGTATCATATTTTGTTCCACAACTGCTTGAGTAACACCCAGAAATATGCATGAACATTTATCTGATGATAGATGGAAATGTTTTACAAATACTGTATTTAGTAACTGATTCTCAACCATTCCAACTTGTTATCAAAAGTCTGAAGAACAGATGATGGCACTGTTTGTTTCTCCTCTTTTCTGAGCTTTCTCCTAGCATAGGCCCCGATTCTGCAATTAACAGGATGAAAGTGCACCATTGTGCGGTTATTAGCTCAGTAAACTTTCTGAAATACTACACAGCCAAAACAATTTGCTCTATTTAAAGTGTATGCTGTATTTGGATCCTGTATGGTACCTTTGGAATAAAGTAATAATCAATAAAGAACAGAGATTTTACTCTTTCTGCAATGTTTCCTTTAGTACCTTTTAAAGGAAACCAGTACAAAGAGAAAAAAATATATAGTTATTTGAACAATAACAATTAGTTTATGAGCTTAATTTTCAGAGTTAATCTTCCTAGCTATACCAAAAACCGCATCTCTGATTACAGCACGTTATTTAATTGAAGGTGTCACTAAGGAATATATCTCACATTAACATTATCTCCTGTACCTTTATTCATCCTACAGTTTCATTTGCTTCTCTGCTGATTCCTGAGTCAATTCTTTATTTTGCCTAAGTACAACTCATTCTAAACATGTTCACTGAGATTATCATTTATTCACGATGCAGAAGGATTGTCACAGTGATAAATAGTGGTGTTTTCCTTCTCTATGAGTTTCTAAATTAATTATTTGAGCTGGAAAGCTCCTCTGATTTAATTTCTTCAAACAAAGATTTTATTTATAGTTCATGGAGAAAGTACAGAAAAAAAAAAAAACAGATTGGAATCTACAGTTTGAAAATCCAGGCAAAGTGCTTGGAATGACTGAACATTCTGAAATATTTATCAGATGTGTGTCTTGACTACAGTCAAAGGACAAAAAAAAAAAAAAAAAAAAAAACATTGAATACATGGAATTAGACATTTAAGAATTTTGTGGATCTCTCAAACCTCTTGCAATCATAAAACATACTAACGTGTTCTAGTATTTCAGAAGGCAATTCCTAATCTAACTGTGAATGCCATAAATAAATAAATAAATAAAATTGCATATTAGATAAACAATATAATTCTGGCAAAACTTTTTGTTCTCATTATTCCTCCTGTAAGAGAATGTAGGGAGAAGGATGTGGAGGGAGGAAATCTTTCAAAGGTCTTAGAAGTGATTACAACGTCTTTGGTAGACTATAAGGAAAATATAAAACCTGGCAAATTTGAAATTCATGGATATAACATCAACACCTTCAACGATGATAAAAGTTATCTTTTACAAATTGAGATAGAAAAAAAAAAAGGAAAGAAAAAAGTGAAGAAAACTATACAGGGAAAAAAAAAAGTAAGTTCTCCTAACAAATTTATATATAAATGCAATATAATATACATATAATATATAATGTATATTTGACCCTTTTTAATTTAGAATAGTTCAGCTGGAAGAGCAAAGATCACAGTATCACAGAATTGTAGGGGTTGGAAGGGACCTGGTCAGGCTGGAGAGTTGGGCAGGAAGAAACCAGATGAGGTTTAACAAGAGCAAGTGTAGAGTCCTGCATTTGGGAAGGAACAACCGCAAGTATCAGTACAGGCTGGGGGATGACCTGCTGGAGAAGGACCTGTATCAAGCCCAAGATACATTTACTTGCATGTCATTTCTGAAATTTTTCCTGCTTCAGTAATTTAATTTTAAGAACCTTATTTTTTTCACGTTCCAAGTCAGAGGCCAAGCAGAAACATGCTTCAAGGGGCAAGCAACAGACAACGCTGATCTCATTTTGATAAATTCCATGATTAGTACCTGAATCCTCTTTAGTTTTAAAATTTGTTTAATTACTAATGATTAGGGATAGAAAACTTTATAGCATAGTTATGAAAGATGTCTTTTTAAATAAGAAAATCTTTGCTTCAGAGCTAAGCACTTTTTTTTTTTTTACAGGAATGGTCATTTAAATTACAGTCAAGGGGAAGGATCAATTATTGAATCATATTCCTCATATTAAATAAGCTAAAAAACAAAAACAAAAAAAAAACAGCTGAGATACCTGTATGAGGAAATGAGCACCATTTTGAAGAAATGCATCTTTTCTTATTGGTATACTCAAAGTATGATGTGTTTTTCCTTCTGGAAACAGGAGGATGCTGTTTCTAGACATATTTAGAATGCCATCTTTTGCTCTCTCAGGATCCAGAGCTCCAGCTGGAATATACAGTGCAGTATAAACTAACTGCACATTTCCAACTGTTCCTTTCTCCCTTACAAAACTCAAGGATAAAAAGCGTCCTGTTGGATTACTTTCAATCTTCTGATTCTCCAAAGGATAAAACTTTATTACGCCATAAACATCATCGCTGTCCTGAATGTAAAACAAAAGCTGCAAAACAGAAAACAGCATCACTTACTCAATGCTACAATTAATATACACCACAGTTTTCACGTTTTCATGAAAGTATGTCCTGACTGTCATCATACATTTTTATCGTTAGTGAATTGGCACTCAAGAAAGAAATCAGATTGACAGCCCCAAAGTGTTGCTTGTGCACAAGCAGCACACCACTGATAGCAGCAACTTTCCTGCTATGCCTCATCTATGTCAGAATGAGCTTTGAATAACTGATTTTTGGTTCAGCAGCCAAAGTGAATAATTTGAATATATTTCAGACTGTGAAAAAATCATTTAATTCACCAAATTCATTCCAATCATATGTTCAAAAAGCAAAGTAGGGACCTGAGTCACAGAATTGTCAGTAATGCTAATTACCCCTTATTTAAAAGTTCAGAGGTTAGTCTTAATCACTAAGCCATCCTCTTGAAGCTGTTACTCTGTGTAAAACATTCCAGTACCTACAGCAAATAAGCAAGTGAAAATAAATGCTCAACCTTCTCTTAGCAAGCAACCAATCAAGATAGCAGTTATGCAATGATATTTATGATGGGAATATTCTAAGCTAAATGCTACTGCATTAAATAGGTCTGGCCTTATAAAATATGTTAAGCCAAAGACTTTGGATGTGGCTCTTTATACTGAGAATACATCAGCTTGCTTCACTTAAACTCAAGCACAACTACTTCAATTTAGCCAATCCACCAAAACTGGTGGATCCTAATCCTAATCCTACTCCCTAATTATTATCTATCACCTCCTCAAAACAAGTTCTGAAATCAAACTTACCTCAGATGGTTCGCTGACTTCTGCGCCTCCCTGTATTGTATGAGCTAAGAGCTTCAGAAGATAGGGCTCTGCTTCTTCTGGTATGTTATCATCAATAATGGTCAGTGAAAGTGTGACCAGCATCTGTCCTTGATCAAAATGTATCTCCCCGGTCTCTGGAACAAGGTCTGCAGTCACAGGTGACAGATCACTGCTATTTCGAGTTATGACCCAGGTCACAGAAACATTTCCATGTGTTCCACCATTTCTTACGATCGTGATCCCTTCAAACCTGTGGTTTTGAATGAAAATAAAAATCTGTAACATGCAATTATAATTAATATCGGTTTACTTAGCTATCTGTTCCCTGGCAGATTTATACTGACTTCAGTGGAATCGATATTAACTGCTGCTACTGACATTTGAGTCAGGACTTAAAATTTGTGAAATCATACCACAGAAGTAGACTTTTCTCAGGTTGCTTATTCATGAGATAATATACATAAAGACATGAGTAATATATCTAAAGACATTAGTTAAAATTTATTTTGTTTACAGTAAGAAAGATACTGAGAAGAGGAAAGTTGGCATGTTTATATTTTTTCTCAGGAAAGATGTTAAATTTCAGAAAACTTTTTCTCAACTAAATTTCTACACTGTTTTATGGACTATATCAAAATACAATTGTCAGGCATGAGTGTTTAAATAATGATTTTATTTAAAATAAAGTGACTCAACTATTTGCCTATGCACTGAAATATAATTTATCAATATTTGTGATTATGGAAATGTCACGTTTCCTGTATCTGTGTATAAGAAAGAAAAAAAAAAAAAGTGAATATTGAAGTGCTGGGCTCTACATACTAGAAATTGTTCATAAAATCATAGGTTGATACATTACCTCTTTCTCTGGGGATGAACCACCATCACTAGCTAGCAGTGGACATTTTTACTAAAACTGGCAATATTGTATAGATATTAGTTCTGCTTGTAAAGATTTGTGTGGAGATTTGTTTTTAATTTATCTGTAAAATTACATGTATTTAACTTTTTTGGAAGTCTATGGGTATTCAGTACTTCACAGAAGACACTCACCACCATTTTTTAACCAGAGACTGACTTTAAATACAGTATAGACAAAGATTTACTGGGAAAGGAAGCCTGAAATATATTTTCCACTTGTATGAATGGGTGTGTGGCCGCATCACAACTTCACTGATCCATCTTTTAGATTAAGGGTTTTTCAGTATTTTGATAATGTCATTAAATATTTACAGTTCTCATATATAGTTCATAAATATTAAAATACTTCTGCATAATTAGACATTTTCTCCCTTGAAAATTCTATATCGTTTATAATAATTACACACTAGGTGATTTCTATATTAATTTTTCACTACTGATTTTATAATTACTGTCAGTGAAATCCTAAGGATGCTTTACAGTGCCAAACAAATCCCTTAACATGACGAGATACTGTTTGAAGATCTGTAGTACCTTGAAATTTGGTCTTCATCAATGATAACAGTTTGAGTAAACAGGATACTGTTGATTGAAAGCACTCCATAGGGTTTATCATTTGGTTGGATGGTGACGTGAACAACAGATGGATTAACCAAAACAGCATCTCCCTGTAACGTGTCCTTAAGGAGCATAATTTGGAAGGTCTCAGCAATTTCTGGTATGGCATCATCAAGGATCTTGAATTTCATATATACTTCATGAACTAGAGGTGTGAAGACAATAGTTGTATTTGGCTGAAGATCTAGGAAGTCTAAATTGAGCTGCGCGTGTGCTGTTGAATTCCCAGTTATGATGGTGTAACTGACGGAGACTTCACATTCATCAGGTCCAATTAATTTTCCACTGTCATCCTTACCACGAATCACTTGAATTGTGAGCATTTCGACTTCCTCAGGCACCATGTAAGTGCTCTGAGCAAATCGCACAGGGCTGTCATTTTTCTTAATATTAATCTGAACAGAATTCCTTGTGGTGTTGATTTCAGCCCCTCCCTCCACACTCCTGAGATGAACAACAAACAATTCATCATTTTCAGGTATCTGGAAAAATAATAGTAGCAACAGGGTGTAAGTCCCATTTCAAATATATGCAGAACACTTACTTAGAAATATGTTATGTATATTTAGCAATAAAGGGAAATAATACAAACATTACAACCCTTTTCACATTAAAATAAACAGGCAAAAAGAAACTCGCTTGCAACTTTGAAAATCCCTTCTCAAAATTGAATGTTTCCATTTTCTAAGACATACTTCTATGCTATGGAAATATGAAAAAGTGGGAAAAGACAAAAAAAAAAAAAGGGCAAACAAAAACTAGGCAAGAATCAGATGAAGCTCTCTCTTTCCAACTAGAGAGTGTGAGGAGATCCAAACTCAACTTGTGGAAGTTGCTCTGCTTGGACACAAGTGTTCCTGACAGTTATTTAGTCTGACATCTTTATTTGCTGATGTTAACACCATTTTACATCTATGCATGCCTGAAAGAACAGAGGAACAACATATGAACACAACCTACCTTGGCCCTTTTGTTCCTATTCAACGGGAAAAAGAACAGTTCCTACTTTCAGACAGACTCACATTCCCAGCACAGCTTCAGTCACAGCTCTGAGAATGTGCTTGCTGATGCTTATCTATTAATTAGACTTTGGCATTTCTACATGTGGTTTGTTTAGAACTGCACTTTAGTTTTAGCTCTTTAGTCTCTAATAACTGATGCAGCAGACAAAAAAGAAGGGTTTATAAGCCTTGAATTGCAGAATTTAATATTTTTTACTTTATATTATTACATTTTATTCCCCAGTCTTGATAGGCTAAGTCTGTTTAACTGGAAAATATCATTATTTTATTAATACAGAGAGATTAGAAGGAAATATTTAAATATTACATAAGATCCTCACATCTCATTCTTGTTGTGGACTCTCAGAAAAAACAGTATTATTTGCTTCTGAGATAAATTCCACAACAAAATTGCTTATGTGTTACTAATGGCATTGCTTTGTTATAGGGCTGATGAATCCTTTCCATGTAGTTCTGTTTACTGAGCAAAAAAAGTTCAGAATTCCTTGTGGTCCAATATTTCTTCTCTTTTTACACATTTGTTAATTGGCCACCCTTAGATCCTGTTTCAGGGCACAAAGGGTATGCACGCCGCTGTCTTTGTAGCTGAGGCCAATTTTGTCCCTTGTTTGACTTGTGGCACTTAAACTTGCATAATATTATTGACTGATGCAGGTTGTTTGTTTTTTTTTCCAGCGTGAGATTTGCAAGCTCTCTGTCACCTCTCTCCTACACTACTATTTCCTATTTTATCTTATTAAAATTGATGTTAACTTACGCTTGTTTTAGTTCACTAGTTCATATACTGTCTTGCAGTACAAAAATACGCATTTGACAGTCAGAACGTACATGCCATTTTAGTTGCAGATAAAATCTTAGTATCCTACATAAATAAGGCATTGTGGAGCTTTCAATTACATCATGATTGACCAATAAATACATGAGTCAAACTTCGAATATAATAGTATAAATGATTTCCAGTGCTGCCTTGCCTCTTTAATTTTCTCTTAAAGTTGCAATTATACTTAAAAAGGAAACCTGCACAGGAAAAGTACTATAAATGCAGAGCTGTGGAAATCAGAACTGCAGTCCCCTACCTTCTGTAAGGCTGCACAATTCAGAAAAATACTTGTTTCATTGATTTCCCTAACTCAGATCCTAAAAGCTCAAATTAAGTTCTGACAGTAGTGTTACTGGATTCTTGTGAACTCTATCATCATCATCATCAATAAAGGTTTTTGTGCAAAATTCATCTTTCACATACACTTGTGAAAGACTTTCAAAGAGTGGAAAGACGTTGACTAGACACACCAAATACAGATCAAACTTTTAGAAACAGAAGTTTGAGAGCATTTCTCAGAATAAAAATAAATAAAATCACATCCTCCCAAGAGAAAAGACCCTAATAATTTATTTCTGTGTGTAAGTCACTGAAATATTACATTGAATTGGAAAGAGATGTTTCTACACTTCAGCACCCCAGGTTGGCACAGCCTCTTAACACTAGAGTATCAGTAGAAATGTGGAAGGACATTTTTTATAACTAAGAGTAAAAAGGAAACAAGCTGCTTTACAGTTCTGTGCTCACTTCTGAGACACACACCTTTCACCATTATTGTTTTCTTATGAATTTCTTACTAAGTTGTTTTGCATCATATATACTTATTTTGATGTCTCAGTTTTCCCTCTTAAGCTTATTATAAAGGAAAAGAAAAACACAAAAGAAAAGTGCAGGTAAGAAAAAAGGAAAATCACAAGTTGCAAATTAGAAGAATGTTTTGTTTACTCTGAGATAAAAAGAAAGCCTCACAACCTATGAGTTATGTTGTGGTTTTTTTTTGTTTTGGTTTGGTTTTTTTGTGTGTGTGTTGTTTTTTTTTTTCAATTGGCCAATCTGAAAACAGAAAAATGTTAATTATCACCTAGTATTCATGCTTTCCACAAGACTGCATGTTTGTTTCAGGAATCTCATCTATTTTTAGGATTTTTTCAAATATGTTTCTACCCTGAAACATATTTGAAAAAAAAAAACCACAAACAAACAACGACAAAAAATATTTTTGAATCTGCCTTTTCCCTGTGAATCTTCAATGTGTAATATTCTTTCTTTAGTGACAAAGATAACATGTCTGCTCAGCCAGGATATGCACATAAACTAAAACTATTCACTGATGAGAATTAAAGAGGGAGCTTGGAAAGAGTAAAAATAATAGACCAGAGAGCCAAAATTTAACATCACTTCATCAAATAGAACTGCTTTTAACCTTATTTAAGCCAAGCCTTTTTGTAACTTATTACTCTAAGTCTTTCCAGAACTTCAGTTAACCTTCTACGTATCAAAGCCTAAGATGAAGTCAGCTTGTTCCTACCTGATCATCAAGCACTGTTAAATTATAAATCAGCTTTGATCTCCCAGGTGTGAATGTAATATTTCCCTTAGCTGGACTTAGGTCTTCTTCAGCTGGGTTTGGACCATCTTTTATCTGCAAAGAATTGATTTGTCTGATGAGAAGTCTATAAAGCAGGAATACAAATCCAGTGCAAGTACAATAACCAATATGCAGTGTGACTTGCATAACAAATGACTATCTGTTCAGCCATCTCCAACTTACAACTTACATGAACATTCAGTTGTGAAAATCTGCTCTTTTCTGGCAGACAGTGTAAGTCAGAACAACCACTCTGAAGAAATCCCGTATTTCCAGAATAAGAGGAAGAAAACTACTTCCATATAGGCCTATGGGGACTCTTTAGTATATTCTGATGCATAACTGACTCTTTCATATTACAGAAAGGATATTCATGCAAATTCAGTTTGAATCAATAGTATTTCATAATAAATTCCAAGACAAAGTAATAGTACTTACTGGTTTTGTGTCCCTTCTATCTTAACTTGTGATATTAAAGATACTAAATTTAACAGTCAAACTCAAAATACTACAAAGCCTCTTAAAGGTCATATGGGATTTTTTGGTTTTAGAACATTTTGTAAATTATTTTTCAACATACATATATAATGATGTGAGACAGACCTAAGTAATTGTCCAGAGAGTAAGATTTACTGTACCTTAAAACAAACATATTTGCAAAAAATTGCACAGAGAATCATATTCAGTACTTTAACTATTCATGCTATATTTAGTATTAATAAAATCCAGTGCAAAGCTTTTCTGGTTTTGACAGGTCTAGACTAAAGCTTTGAGGTCTAGATTAAAGCCTTACCCTATAGGACCAGGCAACTAGTACAGAAATATCTATATGAAAGATTTTATATATAATTTTAAAGTAAATAATAGAGTCTGAGCTAGATAAGAAAAAGAAAGCAATGAAGTCAGTAATTGTATCACATTCAAATCACATATGTAAATAACAGGATAAGTATTCAACATGATTAATTATTTCAAAAGCTTCATTTGCAGGGGATTCAAGATAGAGATCAAGATACAGATGATTATAGATACAGAAATTCACCAAATCCTGAGCACTCACAGTTCAAAGTTGGGATAATCATTAAAGACTCACTTGAATATTTGTATGTAAAATAAATATTTTTTAAAAAAATTAAAAAAACTTAGATAAGACACTTCTTACATACTTAATATGCATTATTTTCTAGTAATACATACTGATGTTGCCTCACGTACCTTTCTAAATGACAGAATATACTCGGTTTTCTCTAGTACCTCTTAACGTTAAACAGTCAATTAAACAGTCAGATAATTACAGTATTTTCTATATGACGGTTAATATGAATCCCTTTTATGAAACAGATCTACCTAATGTAGATGTAGGTATTTTGTCCTTCTTCCCCTTTTGCAAACACTTCAATAAATTATGATTACAGCCTCTCAGTTTAATCCAACAGACTACTGTATGAAGTCTTTTGGATAAACTCACCTCAAAAGTTATGACGACCGTCCCATAGGTTCCCCTCTCTCTAATTAGAGTGAGCGGCACAAATTCATTTCTGCCCCTGGGCTCATTCACTGTGATTAAGGCAGACTAATGAGGAAGAAAAGGAACAGACAATCAGACACAGATCAAATATCACAGCAGAATGAAGAAACTGTTACCATAGAAATATCAAACTCCCACAGACAAGTTAATCCAATCCGCAAACCAGTCCACTGATGGCATACATTTCCTAGCAACCAATTAGTTCAGCTAATGAAAACCTTAAAAGATTTCAGATAAAAATGTATCACGTAATGCAATTTGTGTGTTTTTGTTGTTGTTGTTGTTTGTTTGTTTCTGTAAATGAACATAGTCAACATACACAAAGCACTGACATATCATCACTGGTATTTTTAGGAGCTCCTACACCCATTAAAAATAGGTTTTCACCATCATGAAGTCGTTTATTAGATAGCTAGCTATAAATGTACTCAGGACAATCATTTAGGTCACTGGTCACTTTTTTAGGCTATTGTAGGTAACAGATTTTGAAGATATCCACAAATCCCAGAAGCAGCTTGGCTTAGTACTGTGGCTCTAACATTTTCTTATGTTCTTATGTTTTTTCAGAGAAGTCCTATACAAAATTATATTGTCAGAATGCTGTCAATAAGGCATAGCTACTCGTTCTACTAATACAACCTCTGTATTATTGCAAATATCATCTGCTGGAGTAACAACAGCATCTTATCGCAGAGGGTGTTATAAAATGCATATATTATGACAATGTTCCCTCAGTAATTGGTAATTAACCCTACTGCAAGAAGCTGTGCCTGCTCTTCAGAGGAACAGGTTTATATTCAGAAGCTACTTCTTTGTTTACATGCTACATTTCAAAACTGAAATAACAGTAGCAATAAAAACAAACCAGATGTAAATTGTACACTCAGGTAGAGAGTATTTATACATCCAAACAAGTCTGGAATTTTAACTGTTATAAATTTCCAATAGAAACAAAAATAATATGTCAGAAATACATGCTTATAGATTTACTTCCTTTCATTATCCTTTCAGAAATAAGCAAACTACCCACATTAAAGCCAGAGAAGACTGAAGAATATTCAAACCTGGATGGAACTGGAACTGTTTGTGTGACTCACAATAATCAAATAGTCTTCTTCCTCCACGGCAAAATGTTTCACACGTCTGGTATCCAGAACAGAAAGAGTCTGTATCTGCAAGGGAAATATGAGGGTGACTATGTTTATCTACATATGTATATAAACAAATACATTTTATATTACATTGTATATAGTGAGAAAAAGTACGCATAGAATGTTAAGAATTCCAAAATTATGTATAAAACTATACATGAAATAGCTTTTAAAACTTTATATTTTATATATATATATATATATATATAAGCAACTAATTTACAGAATTAACATAACTTATCATACATTTTCCAGAAAATGTTCTATGACTTGATTGCTTGAGAATTTCTTCCCCCACTTCCAAGCAGAGCTACAGGCTGGGAGATGAGTGGTTGGAAAGCTGCCTGGCCGAGAGGGACCTGGGAGTATTGGTTGATAGTCGGCTGAATATGAGCCAGCAGTGTGCCCAGGTGGCCAAGAAGGCCAACAGCATCCTGGCCTGTATAAGAAGCAGCGTGGCCAGCAGGGCTAGGGAAGTGATTGTGCCCCTGTACTCGGCTCTGGTGAGGCCACACCTCGAGTACTGTGTTCAGCTTTGGGCCCCTTGCTACAGGAAGGACATGGACGTGCTCGAGCGAGTCCAGAGAAAGGCAACGAAGCTGGTGAGGGGTCTGGAGAACAAGTCTTATGAGGAGCGGCTGAGGGAGCTGGGGTTGTTCAGCCTGGAGAAGAGGAGGCTCAGGGGCGACCTTATCGCACTCTACAGGTACCTTAAAGGAGGCTGTAGAGAGGTGGGGGTTGGTCTGTTCTCCCACGTGCCTGGTGACAGGACGAGGGGGAATGGGCTAAAGTTGCGCCAGGGGAGGTTTAGGTTGGATGTTAGGAAAAACTTCTTTACCGAAAGGGTTGTTAGGCATTGGAATGGGCTGCCCAGGGAAGTGGTTGAGTCACCATCCCTGGAGGTCTTTAAGAGACGTTTAGATGTTCAGCTTAGTGATATGGTTTAGTGAAGGACTTGTTAGTGTTAGGTCAGAGGTTGGACTAGGTGATTTTGGAGGTCTCTTCCTACCTAGACAATTCTGTGATTCTGTGATTCCCAGGTAATCCTCCCTGCACCCTCAAATGTAAATATATAAAAAATACAAACAATGTAAACAACTAACTATGACAAACTTACATCACTGAAGTTATGTAGTATTTTAGGACACAAAACTAACTCTTGTCACACAGAGTGCTTTTTTCTAAAACATGGCCAGACTGGAGGACCTCCCTTGGTCCTTGCCAACCCATACTATTTTAAGATTTTAAAATTAAAATCGATTTACCCACAACAATCTGTGTCCAGCCATGAATGCATACACACTGTTGTTAGAAGCTCCCTGTGTGGCTCCTCCATGAGTAACCACAAGGTAGGAAGAGGCTCCAATTTGGAAAGACACACAACTTGTAGGATTCCACATACTGAAATTCTGCAAGAAGAATAAAAAAAAAGTAAGATTGTGACTTAAATTCCTTATTAACTAGCATGTCTGGTGTTCAAAAACAAACATTTACCTCAACAGGAACAAATACTCCTTTCCACTGGTAGACAGTAGAAAACAAAGCTGGAGGCATACGCAACAGAACACCGTACAGGATTTCTCTTGAGGTAAAGAAACACCAACCAGATGCTGATTCTTCCACAAAACTTTGCAAGACAGATAGGACACTGATACCACCCCCTGCAATATAGTAAAAAATAAAATAAAATAAAATAAAATAAAATAAAAACACTATTTACTATTATATTACTCTTGATATCTTTTCTAACCCCATTCCCATTATTTACCTCCCAAAGCCAGACCTAGTATGAGAAATGATGAAGTTGTGTCTTAGTATTTGTTATAAGTGTATATAAATACATAGAAATGTTACAATGCTAAGGATATAATGAGAGTTAAGCAGTAAATGTATTTTTCATTCATTACAACTGCACATGGAAGACATATAGGCAATTTGAGTCTGACTCATAATAATTGATCTTGGAATTTAGCTAACAAGAGAATTAGCTAGATAGCAAGTAGTAAAGAAAAAAAAAAAAAAAGACAAATTACAAAATGTTCATGTTTTGTTCCCCATTTACAACATGTTCATGTTTTTATTCCAAGACGGTCCCTAAGCACCGTCTTGTCAGAACTAAACTCCAGGAGCTAGACTCTTGCATGTCACATGTCATTTATACTGTGTTAGAAAGATCCTGAGTTACAAGTAGTACGGAACAAATTTTATTACACACACACAAATAAATAAATAAATAAATGGCTAGTGACAATAATGTTCAAATTAGCAGCAAAGACAGAAATAGAGATTACTGAAACTGGCAGAAGTGGCTGATGACAAGGTGATTCTTAAGCAGCTAAAGTATTTTATCTACTAAATCTTACATAGGAAAATATTAACTGAATTGTGTCTGAATACTTGAATTTACATTCCCAAGCTACATCTCCTGTATGCTTGGCTACTCTCTTACTATCTCCACTTCTACAAAAGCAGTGGACATTCTCTGTAAAGTGAACGTACTGATGCCAAATGCAGTATCTGATGATGTCTCCCACTCAACGCTCACAGAAACGTTAAGCCCATTACTCCGTGAAACTTTCAAATAAGCTGTAGTGTTGGCTTCTTCAATTATGATGAAATTTGTCCTAAATGTGAGAATCATAAAAATAAGGAAAAAATTATTTTATAGTATATTCATTGCTGTAATAAAAATAAGATTTTTACTGTACAATTCCAGATGCAGAATATACAACAGAAATAAAAAGAAAATATTAATAACAGGTTTCAGTATCTGATGGACTGGTAGCTACATTAATTAGGGTTTCCCAATGATCCTTACTACAATCATGCAAAATCATAGGCAATTCAACAAAATCTTTAAACAGACTGAAATTTAAGTATATTAAATTCACGTAATAAATGTTTAGATAATATTATTATTAAATATTAATATAAATTATTAACTCTAAATATCAATGTATTAATAAAATAGCATACATACATTTTTTATTTAAATAGTAAATTTATTTAATCTGTATGGTTTCAGCTGAATGGTTTTTAAAAATGGCAGTCCATATGTGTCACTTGCTTCTGAAAAACAGCCTTCAGTGAAAGTATATTTTTTACAGGTTTAAAAATGAAAGTAAATTATAAAACGTATGACTTCCTGGACACTGATATGAGGTTTGGAACTTTTAACATGGAATACTATCAGTGGAATATGTAGGCACTAGTGAAGTATTAGTTTATAAAGAAAAATAATAATAAATAAATTGAAATTTTGGATTATGAATAGTCCTTTTTATGCATTTTTCTACTCTTTTGTTTAGCAGTAATAGTATTTCACAATACCTTTCAAAGTTACAGATTTACAAATTGGGTTGCTGAATTTCTTTAATGCGATCCATCAAAAACAAAATTGTAGAGAAATATTATCTCTTTGGAGTATGAGCAACTATCTCCTTTTTACTGATCAGTGTAAAGTACCTATTTCCAACTGTATAGATGCTGAAAAGCCCTAGTGGAGCCTGGTTTTGTAATATTGTAATCATAGTTTCCACTCTCGTGCCTAGTCTGGCTCCTCCAGTTGGATTGAACAGGGTGACAATGAAGTGCTCATCCATTTCTGGTTCTTCATCTAGTACCGCAGAAATATGCAGCGTCTGATAACAAAACAAGCATACAATGTTATTGAGACATGATAACAGATGATGACACAGCTCTATCAGAATGTGCTACCTTTTTTTTAAATTTATTTCACTATAAGGCTTTGGATAGCATAGCAGGAGAAGAGCAGCTCATGAAGCTGGAGAGGACAGAATTGAGGCAAGCTCAGACTGAGTTCAGACTGAGGTTCTAAAGCCATCCATCTAGTGGCCTCCATTGGTGCAACACTAAGATGAGCATATTCACTTTTCGTTGTTGTTGTTCTCTTTTCTTTCTTTTCTCATCCTATGATCCTCTGAAGTTTTTGATCCTAATTTCATACTTTTGTTCTCTATTTATTCCATACATTTTTGGGTAGTTTATACTCACAACACAGCTATAAGTGTAATCAGTTAAGTTGGTTTTAATTTATTTTAGTTGGCAGCTAAGCTATCTTCAGGGAAACAGGGTAATCTCACTACTGGTGCTGTCAAGAAAGAAAAGGAAAAGGAAAAAAAAAAGCAAGAATAGTGAGAGATTTGAAATACTCTTTCCTCTCGATGCTTCTTTCCCTCTCCTACACCACTGTGGATGAAGATCAGGTCTTCTAAAGGCAATCTCAAACTAGCAAAGAGCAATCTAGAGAAAGCTAAGTGCTTCACTTTCATTTGGGGCTCACTGTCATCCTTCACACTACTCAAACAAGCAAAAAATTTCATAGGTACGCATAGCCTTGCTGTACAAAATAAAAAGTTAGTGATGATGCATTTGGAAATAATACAAAATTTACAATGTTTTATATTTCTGTTCATTTCCACAATAAACCATATTTACCAACTATATTAAGAAGGCTCCAACTTCTTATAGATCTGCTGCATTGTGATTCCAAATGCATCTAAAGGCCAGAAATTGAAAACCAGTGTTTCCAAGAAAAGTTTGTCTCAGTTTCTATCCTATTGCCTGTAATATGCTAACACTAGCTTCACCAGCTTTACTGGCAAAAATAAATAAATCGAATTGTGATTAAACCTTAGAAGAGTCAGGATTCACAAACTTAAGCTAGTTCATTTTGTAGCTGACATTCTTGTGAGGACAGTATAGAGGCAGTGAGCTTAATACTTAAGTTATTTTCCAATCCTAAGACAGACAACTGTTCTACTTTTTGTATTTGTTGCAGCACATTCTGTTTAGTTCAGACTAACTAAAATGTTAAATTACAGAATGGGATTTTTACTTTGATCTTAACTATTAGGCTTGCAAATTATCACTTTAATTTAAAGTAAGTTTGCATTTCAGCTATAGATTGACTACATAAAAAGAACTGTTCCAAAGCACACATGAACGTTATCTATAGTGTACTGTTTTCAATTTACCTCAACCCTTACAAACTAAGAAACACCTAAAGATGAGCCCATTTAATTTTCACACACTTCCACATCAGATAATAACAGGAAATCAGTCACAGCTCATGACTCAATTCACTTTATGAATGAAAGAAGTAGAAAAAATAAACAGAAGATAAAGCACAGACATTTCTGAAATCTTTCCAATATTTCCAAAAAAAAAGCTTCCTAGACTTCTCTGGTAATAACTAGCATATTACCTTGAACCTGACTCCCTCTTCGAGCACAATATATCCTTGAGAAGGGGTCAAATCCATTGTTGCCTCTGAAGAGTTAATCTCACTTACAAGATACTGAACAGTCACAGTGCCAAATATTCCCTGAGGTGGTTCTCTGATAATATTCAATACTGCAACACTTTCCATCAAATGGATAGATGTTTGCTCTCTCAGAAAGAAGTGATTGCTGTTATTGAATGACAAAACTCCATGGCCATCATCATTGGCAAGTATAGTAATTGTAGCTTTTGAAAAAGAAATAATGAAAATATTCTTTGGTTAACACAGTAAAATATAAATATACATATATAGTAACATAATACATAACATAAACACAAATACATTCTTCCTTTAGTGTGTATATAATGCTTATGTGTCCATGACATTACCTGAAGAGAATGGGAAGGCATTTCACTTTAACTAGGAAGATCTCTAGACAGGAAGAATATAGTCTCTCCTAGAAAAGGATTATGAACTCTCTAAAAAGACCTCAGTTCAGTGAGGTAGTACACATTGAAAAACTCATCTTCGTGCTTTCTGATTCATTGCTTTACATATAAACTTTTTAATTGCACAGATTTCACAGGGATGTTTCAGAACCTTCCAAAGGAGTATAAAGATTCACCATAGCAGGACAATGGTGCTTTCTGAAATATGATTATTCAGAAAAGTGGAATTAAAATGTGTGCCACAGAATTCTAAAGAAATGGAACATTAAAACTAAGTTTTACCTGTTGTGTTCTCCCCTAATTCCAGCCCCAGAGATGGATTTGTTAAAATTAACTGGAACTTCTCATCACCTTCAGGAATCTCATCATCAAAAATCATGACATCAACAGATTTATGCCTTTCTCCATCAGCAAAAAAAAGAGTCTAGCGTTGAAACACATAAAGCACCGAATACTTACATCAGTTAATATCACACAGAAATTTTTGACTACGGTAAACAGAATTCTGTGAAATAGGAAGGAAGGGAAAGCATAGGAAGAGCCATATTCTCTGTTCCTTATAAACTGATTGAATCAGAAATATAAAGGTTCAGCACATTACAGAATGAGGACAAGAAAGAATAATTTATTTTGAAAGTCCTGTTGCAAAAATAGTCTATGAAAAAGTTTGTATGTCTAATCAAAATTAAATTTGAAATCGATGTTTGAAAGTTTACATTTTGCTTTATATTAAAAAATATATTTTTAAAAAAGAAATAAATAGTAAGAATAAGAATATTTTTATTTCATTCTATTTAGATTACCAAAGCAACTGAAACAAGCTGAAACATCTAGCATCACTACTGATCATTCTGCAGAATAATCAAGAAGATATTCTTTTACGGAAGCTGAAAGAATAAAAAGTACTAGATTTAGAGTTGCTTCTTACCCTTGAGGTTACATTAAAATCCAAACCCAGCTGGGCCTCCAAATTTTGGGCATAAAAAAATACAGACACATTGCCATATGATCCTCTGTTTCGGTAAGCCATTACTGTCAGATTCCCATGAGATTCACTAACTTCAAAACTAAAATAAAAAGAATAATTCTCAATGTTCACTGATTATGTTCTTTTGAAAAAGATAGTACATTTTTATTACATTTTCACTCTGAATTATTCCCTACATTATAGTTCTCTAACGCATCCTTTTTACCTTTTTTCTCTTATCTAAATTGAATTAAGTAACATGAGGTTTTTGTTTTGTTTTGTTTTGTTTTTTGCTTACATGAATGGTGAGGCTGGAAGAGTTGATGCAGGCTGGGGAGGTTAGGCAAATTGGTGATATAAAAGGACAACAGTGAAAGTAGTAATAAGTAAAAGAATTCTGATTAGATGAATAGTGAATTTTTGTTTTCAGTGTGGGAATCCCACTTTCTAGTTCAGCTGAATTGAATGATTACTTTACCATCTCAAAGACATGGCCCTATTTTTAACAGGAGTTTTACTTTTAGAAAGAAAATGGGCAACACCAATCACTAATTGGCACAGTAAGTTCTTCAAGGAAGATGAGACTTACTTGGTACCTTCCCATTCAATTACTCCTCTTACACCATCATTAGCATCGATAACAATTTGAGAAGCTAAACCTTCCACATCTAAAAGGCAAAACAGAAAGACAAAAATTAAAGAACAATAAAATCAATTTTCTTGATTTTCAAGAATCACAGAAGCATTTATTCAATCGGTACTAATATTACAGTGTCTTTACAAAAAATGTGTAGGAGAAAATGGGAGTGGGCAAGATAACTGGAAAGAGTCCTTACTACTAGAAGTGCAATAATGCGTCTTGAATTAGCACTGTAATATTTAATAATGCATAAAAAAAAAAAAGACTAAGGAAAATGTAGAAAGTTAAACAGCACATAAAACATTAGAAAATAATAAAGTCTAGATTTGCGATGGAATCTTAATTTGTCTTCACTATAAGTGTTTATTACAATGACATTCAATATTTTGCATTTGCCATTCTGAGTATGAGAAAGACAATGAGGAAGAATAATAAATGATTCAGCATTTCATCTTCTATTTGTGCTTCAGTGCCTCATCATACATTCTAATGGCACACCTCAGATTTCACTACAAATACACAACTATTAATTTATTTGTGGGGTGTTCACATACTGTAATATTCTACTGCTCCATAAAGACATACAGGTATTTACAATTAGCCTGAAATCGTAATTGAATACACTGCAGTGTGAAAAACACCAAATAATAGGTTAATGTCAGAAAAGTCTACTAACTTCAGAGACCAGAACTTTACAGTCAAAACTTAATACTTCTCAGAAAATAGGTTGTTGTTTTTCAGACAACCGCACCACACAACTACCTTAACTTACTTGTTTACTTTTTATAAACTTCAACTTACTTTCTAAAACCAAATTGACTTCACCGAGTCTGCCATAAGTATATTATGTTTAGATCCATATACATTTTTCCATCAATTCAGATAAAACTGAACAAAAGTAGAAGATTATTGCCATGAATCTAAGCCTGTCACTATGAGGTAGAGATGACGATGAGCAATAGCTCTACACAGACAACAGAAGTGTTACTGAGGTTTACAAATCCTGAGGGAGTAATGGCAATCAGAGACATTTCTGCTTCACTCCTGCATTTTCTCATGTCACCCTGAAGTCAGATCTGTTCACCCAGGATCTGTAAGAGTTTGCTCACAGACACACACGCGGACACACGTATTTGAGTCAGGCTATTTCTTCTACCAGAAGAATTCACTGACATGTTATGTGAACACATTTTTTCCTTATGACTTAAAACTATTATTTTCTCATTGTAAGTAAAGCTGACCCAATGCAGTGTCACATCAGTGTTAAATGGTCATGGTTCAAGGAGACAGCCAAAGAGAAAGTGAGACTATACAACACTGTTTAGTTTGGATGAATCTTTCATTCTTATATGCTACTCCTTTCATATTTTAGACTCAACTATTCACAAATCAGCAATGAGTCTTGCAAGTTACCTTTCAATCTGTAACGAATTAACTCAGTCACTTCTATAAGCATGCAAAGAAAAGGGAAAAGAGTCAAAGAAGATGTCTGACATTATATAACTAGTCTTTAGTACCACAGGATAATCCAACAGTTCTTAAAGCTAATGACTACTATTCTACTGAATTCTGAAGAAGCAAAATGAGAAGCAGACTAAGCAAATAATAAAGATCATTGCAAGAGTAGGAAAACCATAAAATATGTTTCCTAAAAGTGATAAAAGAATAAAAACAGACTTTTTTAAAAGAGTGAGCAGAGTAGCCACATAAAGTTTTTTTTTTACTTTTTTTTTCCATTTTGTAGTTTGTAAATGAAAATCAGATGAAAAAATCACCAATAAACTTTTCAAATAATTGTCCTTTCCAACTGATAATTACTAACTCCTCTACGAAAATTAATTTAAATTTTCCCAGAGTTTAAAAAGCAAGAGATTAAGTGTAATAATAAATCTATTTCATATTCTATGATGTTTCTTCTAAATAACCATGTCTCATCTCAGCATAGTTGGTAAGTAAGAGGAATAATGGTAATCTCCCAAGGTAATATAATATAAACCATTAAAAAGGAAAAGTAAAAATAATTTGCTATAAGATGTTTTTACCTAGCTTAGGTGGGGATGACGTTGAATGGTTCATGATGAGTTCCACTGAAGTTAAATTAACCAAGAAGAATTCTTGCACCTCTGGTATATCATCCTGCAAAACACAAATACAGTACATCCTCTTCTCATTGTCCTTTAAGAAACTTCCACAGAAGTCACCAAAAAGGATCACACAACAAGTCTCTAATATTACTGTGACACTAGAATTCATTTTTCTGTTTTCCTGAAATAATTTTATTGGGTCTGAAACTGATTATCGTGGAAGAATTAAGTAAGACATTATATATCATGAAAAAGATCCTGTGGTGACGCTAAACTATTCTTGCAAATAAATTACTGACCGATTTTAGAGGCATGTATCTCCAGCAATGAAAAAGTATGAGCCTGTAGCCAGCCATGAAGCACACTGTTCTAAATACTACTAGATAGTTGGTAAAGTTTTAATGAGACAACTTTATTACCTTTAGACATTTATTGTAGCTTTATGGAGAAGATACAGGAGACTTTTTTGACACATATGCAGCTGCATTTATACCTGATACAGAAACAAACCGAACAGTGTATATATCTGTCTGTGATGACGATCTTCCGGAGGCTGATGAGACATTCACATTTTACTTGACATTACCAGTAAGTCTAAGTTTTTCAATTTATCCGTTTGCCCAGAAAATGCTATGTAATCTGACAGAAATGAATGGTATTCTGTAGAACTCTGTGCAGTCATGCTTGTGGGTCTGAGTCTTAATAGGTAAGAACTAAAATTTGGAGACTAGCCAGGATGGTTCTTATTGCTCCTTTTAAGAAAGTTTTGTTGTTCCTGTGGGTGTCTATGTGACATTGCTGTGCAGTATAGACATAGTCTGAAACTTCAGCAAACGCTGCATTCAGTTGTTGGTATTTGAAGGTGTTGTGCTGGAGTGCCAAGGAATTAGACTGTGAAGGGTCAGCCTTTCCTGTTTTCCTACACACTGCACCTACAAGAAAGGGTGGAAGTAGCAAAAAAAGCAGGATGATTTCCAGTCCTGCAGAGGGTAAACAAGACTTCCCTTTGAACAACCAAACATTTTTAAAAAACATATTGATAAATCTGTGCATATGGTTCTATCTCACGTGAGTCATTCTATGAGGAGCCTGCATTCCTTTTTTTTTTTTTCTTTCTTTTTTTTTTTTTTAAGGTAGCAGTTCATGACTAAGCTTGAAATCAGTTCTGTAAAGAAAAATTTTATGCTTTTAATACATTTTGGGAAATGTTGGCAGTGAATGTAGAAGTCTATATTTTTCCTTCTTCTTTTGACATGTAAATGTAGTAGCTCATTTTTACAACACTGTAAATAATAAGTTTCCTTTAGTTGATAACTCACTTCACATAATAGCTTCAAAGTTTCAGTTTTATACAAGTGTTAGGAAAAAAAAGAATAATTTTTGAGTTCTTGGCAGACCTACATGCTTCAAACCTAGTTCCCTATTCCTAGTAGATTGCCAAACTGTAAGTAATCATTCGAAAGGTTTGTTTCATTCACTTTGCTGTTGACCATATAGAATATACTTCCTAAATGAGGAAGAATTATTTTGGTGCATTCTGTTGCTTTAAATAATTTTTACTGTAATATTTAATAAAAAGATGTACAATTTTCAGAGAATAATATTTAAAACAGTAAAATCAAGATGCTTTTATTTTTGCCTATATTTACCATATTTAATATCTTATTTTTTGTTAATTTTAGAAACCGTCTGCAAAGATAAAGCTTGGCTCACCCAAGTCTGTCACTGTAACAGTCTTATCAAATGACAATGCCTTTGGAATAATTTCTTTTAACATGGTATGGCTTTTTATATGGTATATATGAAAATTTTATAAAGCATAAAGGTGAAATTTTCAAAGATGCTGGTTAGTTATTCAACTGAATCCCTCGAAAACTGATTCTGAGTTACATCTTTTAAACCGTCTCTAGAGGTAATTCATACATATGTATGTAATTCATGCATATATACAGCTTTAATACTACTGTATGCTTTTAGGTATTGAGAAATAGCCTGAGAGCCTCGCACTTGGATGGATATCAGTGTTGCTCATCTTAAAGATAAAACTTACTTAAAGTTGTTCAGTATCACTGTCCCTCATCTATAAGTCAAGATCTAAATATAGTAGGGAAGAAACTGAGGAATAATACCCTAGGAAAGTTAAAGGTAAAAATGTGATTTGAAAATCTTGAGAATATATACATTTTACCATCAGTAGTGAGCCTTATTATACTTGACTGACAAGCTGAGGGAACATTGTCATAATATATGCATTTTATAACACCCTCTGGGATAAGATGCTGTTGTTACTCCAGCAGATGATATTTGCAATAATACAGAGGTTGTATTAGTAGAACGAGTAGCTATGCCTTATTGACAGCATTCTGACAATATAATTTTGTATAGGACTTCTCTGAAAAAACATAAGAACATAAGAAAATGTTAGAGCCACAGTACTAAGCCAAGCTGCTTCTGGGATTTGTGGATATCTTCAAAATCTGTTACCTACAATAGCCTAAAAAAGTGACCAGTGACCTAAATGATTGTCCTGAGTACATTTATAGCTAGCTATCTAATAAACGACTTCATGATGGTGAAAACCTATTTTTAATGGGTGTAGGAGCTCCTAAAAATACCAGTGATGATATGTCAGTGCTTTGTGTATGTTGACTATGTTCATTTACAGAAACAAACAAACAACAACAACAACAAAAACACACAAATTGCATTACGTGATACATTTTTATCTGAAATCTTTTAAGGTTTTCATTAGCTGAACTAATTGGTTGCTAGGAAATGTATGCCATCAGTGGACTGGTTTGCGGATTGGATTAACTTGTCTGTGGGAGTTTGATATTTCTATGGTAACAGTTTCTTCATTCTGCTGTGATATTTGATCTGTGTCTGATTGTCTGTTCCTTTTCTTCCTCATTAGTCTGCCTTAATCACAGTGAATGAGCCCAGGGGCAGAAATGAATTTGTGCCGCTCACTCTAATTAGAGAGAGGGGAACCTATGGGACGGTCGTCATAACTTTTGAGGTGAGTTTATCCAAAAGACTTCATACAGTAGTCTGTTGGATTAAACTGAGAGGCTGTAATCATAATTTATTGAAGTGTTTGCAAAAGGGGAAGAAGGACAAAATACCTACATCTACATTAGGTAGATCTGTTTCATAAAAGGGATTCATATTAACCGTCATATAGAAAATACTGTAATTATCTGACTGTTTAATTGACTGTTTAACGTTAAGAGGTACTAGAGAAAACCGAGTATATTCTGTCATTTAGAAAGGTACGTGAGGCAACATCAGTATGTATTACTAGAAAATAATGCATATTAAGTATGTAAGAAGTGTCTTATCTAAGTTTTTTTAATTTTTTTAAAAAATATTTATTTTACATACAAATATTCAAGTGAGTCTTTAATGATTATCCCAACTTTGAACTGTGAGTGCTCAGGATTTGGTGAATTTCTGTATCTATAATCATCTGTATCTTGATCTCTATCTTGAATCCCCTGCAAATGAAGCTTTTGAAATAATTAATCATGTTGAATACTTATCCTGTTATTTACATATGTGATTTGAATGTGATACAATTACTGACTTCATTGCTTTCTTTTTCTTATCTAGCTCAGACTCTATTATTTACTTTAAAATTATATATAAAATCTTTCATATAGATATTTCTGTACTAGTTGCCTGGTCCTATAGGGTAAGGCTTTAATCTAGACCTCAAAGCTTTAGTCTAGACCTGTCAAAACCAGAAAAGCTTTGCACTGGATTTTATTAATACTAAATATAGCATGAATAGTTAAAGTACTGAATATGATTCTCTGTGCAATTTTTTGCAAATATGTTTGTTTTAAGGTACAGTAAATCTTACTCTCTGGACAATTACTTAGGTCTGTCTCACATCATTATATATGTATGTTGAAAAATAATTTACAAAATGTTCTAAAACCAAAAAATCCCATATGACCTTTAAGAGGCTTTGTAGTATTTTGAGTTTGACTGTTAAATTTAGTATCTTTAATATCACAAGTTAAGATAGAAGGGACACAAAACCAGTAAGTACTATTACTTTGTCTTGGAATTTATTATGAAATACTATTGATTCAAACTGAATTTGCATGAATATCCTTTCTGTAATATGAAAGAGTCAGTTATGCATCAGAATATACTAAAGAGTCCCCATAGGCCTATATGGAAGTAGTTTTCTTCCTCTTATTCTGGAAATACGGGATTTCTTCAGAGTGGTTGTTCTGACTTACACTGTCTGCCAGAAAAGAGCAGATTTTCACAACTGAATGTTCATGTAAGTTGTAAGTTGGAGATGGCTGAACAGATAGTCATTTGTTATGCAAGTCACACTGCATATTGGTTATTGTACTTGCACTGGATTTGTATTCCTGCTTTATAGACTTCTCATCAGACAAATCAATTCTTTGCAGATAAAAGATGGTCCAAACCCAGCTGAAGAAGACCTAAGTCCAGCTAAGGGAAATATTACATTCACACCTGGGAGATCAAAGCTGATTTATAATTTAACAGTGCTTGATGATCAGGTAGGAACAAGCTGACTTCATCTTAGGCTTTGATACGTAGAAGGTTAACTGAAGTTCTGGAAAGACTTAGAGTAATAAGTTACAAAAAGGCTTGGCTTAAATAAGGTTAAAAGCAGTTCTATTTGATGAAGTGATGTTAAATTTTGGCTCTCTGGTCTATTATTTTTACTCTTTCCAAGCTCCCTCTTTAATTCTCATCAGTGAATAGTTTTAGTTTATGTGCATATCCTGGCTGAGCAGACATGTTATCTTTGTCACTAAAGAAAGAATATTACACATTGAAGATTCACAGGGAAAAGGCAGATTCAAAAATATTTTTTGTCGTTGTTTGTTTGTGGTTTTTTTTTTTCAAATATGTTTCAGGGTAGAAACATATTTGAAAAAATCCTAAAAATAGATGAGATTCCTGAAACAAACATGCAGTCTTGTGGAAAGCATGAATACTAGGTGATAATTAACATTTTTCTGTTTTCAGATTGGCCAATTGAAAAAAAAAAACAACACACACACAAAAAAACCAAACCAAAACAAAAAAAAACCACAACATAACTCATAGGTTGTGAGGCTTTCTTTTTATCTCAGAGTAAACAAAACATTCTTCTAATTTGCAACTTGTGATTTTCCTTTTTTCTTACCTGCACTTTTCTTTTGTGTTTTTCTTTTCCTTTATAATAAGCTTAAGAGGGAAAACTGAGACATCAAAATAAGTATATATGATGCAAAACAACTTAGTAAGAAATTCATAAGAAAACAATAATGGTGAAAGGTGTGTGTCTCAGAAGTGAGCACAGAACTGTAAAGCAGCTTGTTTCCTTTTTACTCTTAGTTATAAAAAATGTCCTTCCACATTTCTACTGATACTCTAGTGTTAAGAGGCTGTGCCAACCTGGGGTGCTGAAGTGTAGAAACATCTCTTTCCAATTCAATGTAATATTTCAGTGACTTACACACAGAAATAAATTATTAGGGTCTTTTCTCTTGGGAGGATGTGATTTTATTTATTTTTATTCTGAGAAATGCTCTCAAACTTCTGTTTCTAAAAGTTTGATCTGTATTTGGTGTGTCTAGTCAACGTCTTTCCACTCTTTGAAAGTCTTTCACAAGTGTATGTGAAAGATGAATTTTGCACAAAAACCTTTATTGATGATGATGATGATAGAGTTCACAAGAATCCAGTAACACTACTGTCAGAACTTAATTTGAGCTTTTAGGATCTGAGTTAGGGAAACCAATGAAACAAGTATTTTTCTGAATTGTGCAGCCTTACAGAAGGTAGGGGACTGCAGTTCTGATTTCCACAGCTCTGCATTTATAGTACTTTTCCTGTGCAGGTTTCCTTTTTAAGTATAATTGCAACTTTAAGAGAAAATTAAAGAGGCAAGGCAGCACTGGAAATCATTTATACTATTATATTCGAAGTTTGACTCATGTATTTATTGGTCAATCATGATGTAATTGAAAGCTCCACAATGCCTTATTTATGTAGGATACTAAGATTTTATCTGCAACTAAAATGGCATGTACGTTCTGACTGTCAAATGCGTATTTTTGTACTGCAAGACAGTATATGAACTAGTGAACTAAAACAAGCGTAAGTTAACATCAATTTTAATAAGATAAAATAGGAAATAGTAGTGTAGGAGAGAGGTGACAGAGAGCTTGCAAATCTCACGCTGGAAAAAAAAACAAACAACCTGCATCAGTCAATAATATTATGCAAGTTTAAGTGCCACAAGTCAAACAAGGGACAAAATTGGCCTCAGCTACAAAGACAGCGGCGTGCATACCCTTTGTGCCCTGAAACAGGATCTAAGGGTGGCCAATTAACAAATGTGTAAAAAGAGAAGAAATATTGGACCACAAGGAATTCTGAACTTTTTTTGCTCAGTAAACAGAACTACATGGAAAGGATTCATCAGCCCTATAACAAAGCAATGCCATTAGTAACACATAAGCAATTTTGTTGTGGAATTTATCTCAGAAGCAAATAATACTGTTTTTTCTGAGAGTCCACAACAAGAATGAGATGTGAGGATCTTATGTAATATTTAAATATTTCCTTCTAATCTCTCTGTATTAATAAAATAATGATATTTTCCAGTTAAACAGACTTAGCCTATCAAGACTGGGGAATAAAATGTAATAATATAAAGTAAAAAATATTAAATTCTGCAATTCAAGGCTTATAAACCCTTCTTTTTTGTCTGCTGCATCAGTTATTAGAGACTAAAGAGCTAAAACTAAAGTGCAGTTCTAAACAAACCACATGTAGAAATGCCAAAGTCTAATTAATAGATAAGCATCAGCAAGCACATTCTCAGAGCTGTGACTGAAGCTGTGCTGGGAATGTGAGTCTGTCTGAAAGTAGGAACTGTTCTTTTTCCCGTTGAATAGGAACAAAAGGGCCAAGGTAGGTTGTGTTCATATGTTGTTCCTCTGTTCTTTCAGGCATGCATAGATGTAAAATGGTGTTAACATCAGCAAATAAAGATGTCAGACTAAATAACTGTCAGGAACACTTGTGTCCAAGCAGAGCAACTTCCACAAGTTGAGTTTGGATCTCCTCACACTCTCTAGTTGGAAAGAGAGAGCTTCATCTGATTCTTGCCTAGTTTTTGTTTGCCCTTTTTTTTTTTTTGTCTTTTCCCACTTTTTCATATTTCCATAGCATAGAAGTATGTCTTAGAAAATGGAAACATTCAATTTTGAGAAGGGATTTTCAAAGTTGCAAGCGAGTTTCTTTTTGCCTGTTTATTTTAATGTGAAAAGGGTTGTAATGTTTGTATTATTTCCCTTTATTGCTAAATATACATAACATATTTCTAAGTAAGTGTTCTGCATATATTTGAAATGGGACTTACACCCTGTTGCTACTATTATTTTTCCAGATACCTGAAAATGATGAATTGTTTGTTGTTCATCTCAGGAGTGTGGAGGGAGGGGCTGAAATCAACACCACAAGGAATTCTGTTCAGATTAATATTAAGAAAAATGACAGCCCTGTGCGATTTGCTCAGAGCACTTACATGGTGCCTGAGGAAGTCGAAATGCTCACAATTCAAGTGATTCGTGGTAAGGATGACAGTGGAAAATTAATTGGACCTGATGAATGTGAAGTCTCCGTCAGTTACACCATCATAACTGGGAATTCAACAGCACATGCGCAGCTCAATTTAGACTTCCTAGATCTTCAGCCAAATACAACTATTGTCTTCACACCTCTAGTTCATGAAGTATATATGAAATTCAAGATCCTTGATGATGCCATACCAGAAATTGCTGAGACCTTCCAAATTATGCTCCTTAAGGACACGTTACAGGGAGATGCTGTTTTGGTTAATCCATCTGTTGTTCACGTCACCATCCAACCAAATGATAAACCCTATGGAGTGCTTTCAATCAACAGTATCCTGTTTACTCAAACTGTTATCATTGATGAAGACCAAATTTCAAGGTACTACAGATCTTCAAACAGTATCTCGTCATGTTAAGGGATTTGTTTGGCACTGTAAAGCATCCTTAGGATTTCACTAACAGTAATTATAAAATCAGTAGTGAAAAATTAATATAGAAATCACCTACTGTGTAATTATTATAAACGATATAGAATTTTCAAGGGAGAAAATGTCTAATTATGCAGAAGTATTTTAATATTTATGAACTATATATGAGAACTGTAAATATTTAATGACATTATCAAAATACTGAAAAACCCTTAATCTAAAAGATGGATCAGTGAAGTTGTGATGCGGCCACACACCCATTCATACAAGTGGAAAATATATTTCAGGCTTCCTTTCCCAGTAAATCTTTGTCTATACTGTATTTAAAGTCAGTCTCTGGTTAAAAAATGGTGGTGAGTGTCTTCTGTGAAGTACTGAATACCCATAGACTTCCAAAAAAGTTAAATACATGTAATTTTACAGATAAATTAAAAACAAATCTCCACACAAATCTTTACAAGCAGAACTAATATCTATACAATATTGCCAGTTTTAGTAAAAATGTCCACTGCTAGCTAGTGATGGTGGTTCATCCCCAGAGAAAGAGGTAATGTATCAACCTATGATTTTATGAACAATTTCTAGTATGTAGAGCCCAGCACTTCAATATTCACTTTTTTTTTTTTTCTTTCTTATACACAGATACAGGAAACGTGACATTTCCATAATCACAAATATTGATAAATTATATTTCAGTGCATAGGCAAATAGTTGAGTCACTTTATTTTAAATAAAATCATTATTTAAACACTCATGCCTGACAATTGTATTTTGATATAGTCCATAAAACAGTGTAGAAATTTAGTTGAGAAAAAGTTTTCTGAAATTTAACATCTTTCCTGAGAAAAAATATAAACATGCCAACTTTCCTCTTCTCAGTATCTTTCTTACTGTAAACAAAATAAATTTTAACTAATGTCTTTAGATATATTACTCATGTCTTTATGTATATTATCTCATGAATAAGCAACCTGAGAAAAGTCTACTTCTGTGGTATGATTTCACAAATTTTAAGTCCTGACTCAAATGTCAGTAGCAGCAGTTAATATCGATTCCACTGAAGTCAGTATAAATCTGCCAGGGAACAGATAGCTAAGTAAACCGATATTAATTATAATTGCATGTTACAGATTTTTATTTTCATTCAAAACCACAGGTTTGAAGGGATCACGATCGTAAGAAATGGTGGAACACATGGAAATGTTTCTGTGACCTGGGTCATAACTCGAAATAGCAGTGATCTGTCACCTGTGACTGCAGACCTTGTTCCAGAGACCGGGGAGATACATTTTGATCAAGGACAGATGCTGGTCACACTTTCACTGACCATTATTGATGATAACATACCAGAAGAAGCAGAGCCCTATCTTCTGAAGCTCTTAGCTCATACAATACAGGGAGGCGCAGAAGTCAGCGAACCATCTGAGGTAAGTTTGATTTCAGAACTTGTTTTGAGGAGGTGATAGATAATAATTAGGGAGTAGGATTAGGATTAGGATCCACCAGTTTTGGTGGATTGGCTAAATTGAAGTAGTTGTGCTTGAGTTTAAGTGAAGCAAGCTGATGTATTCTCAGTATAAAGAGCCACATCCAAAGTCTTTGGCTTAACATATTTTATAAGGCCAGACCTATTTAATGCAGTAGCATTTAGCTTAGAATATTCCCATCATAAATATCATTGCATAACTGCTATCTTGATTGGTTGCTTGCTAAGAGAAGGTTGAGCATTTATTTTCACTTGCTTATTTGCTGTAGGTACTGGAATGTTTTACACAGAGTAACAGCTTCAAGAGGATGGCTTAGTGATTAAGACTAACCTCTGAACTTTTAAATAAGGGGTAATTAGCATTACTGACAATTCTGTGACTCAGGTCCCTACTTTGCTTTTTGAACATATGATTGGAATGAATTTGGTGAATTAAATGATTTTTTCACAGTCTGAAATATATTCAAATTATTCACTTTGGCTGCTGAACCAAAAATCAGTTATTCAAAGCTCATTCTGACATAGATGAGGCATAGCAGGAAAGTTGCTGCTATCAGTGGTGTGCTGCTTGTGCACAAGCAACACTTTGGGGCTGTCAATCTGATTTCTTTCTTGAGTGCCAATTCACTAACGATAAAAATGTATGATGACAGTCAGGACATACTTTCATGAAAACGTGAAAACTGTGGTGTATATTAATTGTAGCATTGAGTAAGTGATGCTGTTTTCTGTTTTGCAGCTTTTGTTTTACATTCAGGACAGCGATGATGTTTATGGCGTAATAAAGTTTTATCCTTTGGAGAATCAGAAGATTGAAAGTAATCCAACAGGACGCTTTTTATCCTTGAGTTTTGTAAGGGAGAAAGGAACAGTTGGAAATGTGCAGTTAGTTTATACTGCACTGTATATTCCAGCTGGAGCTCTGGATCCTGAGAGAGCAAAAGATGGCATTCTAAATATGTCTAGAAACAGCATCCTCCTGTTTCCAGAAGGAAAAACACATCATACTTTGAGTATACCAATAAGAAAAGATGCATTTCTTCAAAATGGTGCTCATTTCCTCATACAGGTATCTCAGCTGTTTTTTTTTTGTTTTTGTTTTTTAGCTTATTTAATATGAGGAATATGATTCAATAATTGATCCTTCCCCTTGACTGTAATTTAAATGACCATTCCTGTAAAAAAAAAAAAAGTGCTTAGCTCTGAAGCAAAGATTTTCTTATTTAAAAAGACATCTTTCATAACTATGCTATAAAGTTTTCTATCCCTAATCATTAGTAATTAAACAAATTTTAAAACTAAAGAGGATTCAGGTACTAATCATGGAATTTATCAAAATGAGATCAGCGTTGTCTGTTGCTTGCCCCTTGAAGCATGTTTCTGCTTGGCCTCTGACTTGGAACGTGAAAAAAATAAGGTTCTTAAAATTAAATTACTGAAGCAGGAAAAATTTCAGAAATGACATGCAAGTAAATGTATCTTGGGCTTGATACAGGTCCTTCTCCAGCAGGTCATCCCCCAGCCTGTACTGATACTTGCGGTTGTTCCTTCCCAAATGCAGGACTCTACACTTGCTCTTGTTAAACCTCATCTGGTTTCTTCCTGCCCAACTCTCCAGCCTGACCAGGTCCCTTCCAACCCCTACAATTCTGTGATACTGTGATCTTTGCTCTTCCAGCTGAACTATTCTAAATTAAAAAGGGTCAAATATACATTATATATTATATGTATATTATATTGCATTTATATATAAATTTGTTAGGAGAACTTACTTTTTTTTTTCCCTGTATAGTTTTCTTCACTTTTTTCTTTCCTTTTTTTTTTCTATCTCAATTTGTAAAAGATAACTTTTATCATCGTTGAAGGTGTTGATGTTATATCCATGAATTTCAAATTTGCCAGGTTTTATATTTTCCTTATAGTCTACCAAAGACGTTGTAATCACTTCTAAGACCTTTGAAAGATTTCCTCCCTCCACATCCTTCTCCCTACATTCTCTTACAGGAGGAATAATGAGAACAAAAAGTTTTGCCAGAATTATATTGTTTATCTAATATGCAATTTTATTTATTTATTTATTTATGGCATTCACAGTTAGGTTAGGAATTGCCTTCTGAAATACTAGAACACGTTAGTATGTTTTATGATTGCAAGAGGTTTGAGAGATCCACAAAATTCTTAAATGTCTAATTCCATGTATTCAATGTTTTTTTTTTTTTTTTTTTTTTTGTCCTTTGACTGTAGTCAAGACACACATCTGATAAATATTTCAGAATGTTCAGTCATTCCAAGCACTTTGCCTGGATTTTCAAACTGTAGATTCCAATCTGTTTTTTTTTTTTTCTGTACTTTCTCCATGAACTATAAATAAAATCTTTGTTTGAAGAAATTAAATCAGAGGAGCTTTCCAGCTCAAATAATTAATTTAGAAACTCATAGAGAAGGAAAACACCACTATTTATCACTGTGACAATCCTTCTGCATCGTGAATAAATGATAATCTCAGTGAACATGTTTAGAATGAGTTGTACTTAGGCAAAATAAAGAATTGACTCAGGAATCAGCAGAGAAGCAAATGAAACTGTAGGATGAATAAAGGTACAGGAGATAATGTTAATGTGAGATATATTCCTTAGTGACACCTTCAATTAAATAACGTGCTGTAATCAGAGATGCGGTTTTTGGTATAGCTAGGAAGATTAACTCTGAAAATTAAGCTCATAAACTAATTGTTATTGTTCAAATAACTATATATTTTTTTCTCTTTGTACTGGTTTCCTTTAAAAGGTACTAAAGGAAACATTGCAGAAAGAGTAAAATCTCTGTTCTTTATTGATTATTACTTTATTCCAAAGGTACCATACAGGATCCAAATACAGCATACACTTTAAATAGAGCAAATTGTTTTGGCTGTGTAGTATTTCAGAAAGTTTACTGAGCTAATAACCGCACAATGGTGCACTTTCATCCTGTTAATTGCAGAATCGGGGCCTATGCTAGGAGAAAGCTCAGAAAAGAGGAGAAACAAACAGTGCCATCATCTGTTCTTCAGACTTTTGATAACAAGTTGGAATGGTTGAGAATCAGTTACTAAATACAGTATTTGTAAAACATTTCCATCTATCATCAGATAAATGTTCATGCATATTTCTGGGTGTTACTCAAGCAGTTGTGGAACAAAATATGATACAGCCCACATATTTATAGAGTTTGGTTTCAAGAACTGTAAGACTTTAAAAATCATCTTTTGAAATGGTGAACCATGATTACTATATGAATTTAAGAAAGGCCACTATTTTATCCCCAAAAAATAAAGCTTTACTCTATGATAACACCTGATAACTCCAAGAAAAAATGTCAGTGGGAGTTTATGCCCCAGTGAAATGTTCACAGAAATATATGCAAATCTGTTATGGAAACATTTATTGTAATGATGCATGTAGACAGAATCACATGGAATAAATAATATTTAAAGGAAATAATTAAACAGGCAAGTTCTGCTTTCCTTGGTGTGTCACTACTGGTGCTGGGCTTAGCGAGTGATGCTTCCCTTTTAAAGAAAAGGATGAAAAAAAATCTATTTCCTCTTAGTATCTATAATCTATCAGAAATGCAGTGACAAGTAAAATACAGTTTTGAAATACTGTACTGAATTTAAATTCTTAATGTGGCTCTGGTAGTTCTTAGATAGAGAATTCCTTAAAATTTTGTGGAGAGGAAAGAAAAGTGGATTATTATTTGGCTGTTTGATCAAGGGCTGTAAATTATTATGACTTCAGTGATTTCCCTAGATTTTTATCAATGCAAGCCACAAAAAATGATGTTAGACAATTGCCTATGCTGCTCATCAATGACTGTTGTTAATAGCTCTAGTAATGTATCAGCTGATCTGGAACAGAGTCTCTCTCTCTGGCTTGATCTGTGTTTAATTACATACACTAACATGATTTGTCTGGGAGGTGTACCATTCTGCTGACAGCTCAACAATATCCACTTAATTTCTTTGACATGTCTACTTACAAATTTTTATAACAGCAGTGCTATCAGTAGGAAGAATTTGCTCTGGAGATGTATACTTCCTTTATATGAAAATTACTCTGAAATGTCAGAACTGTTCTGACTTGGTGCTGAGGCTTCTTATTTCTCACTTTTCTTTTACTTTTTCCTACAGCTGGAAGGAGTTGAACTGGTGAATAGAATTCCTCTAGTCCCATCTGTGAGTCCTAGATTAGGCGAAATTCGAAATATTTCTTTGAGGATTACTCCAGATATTGCAAATGGAGAAATAGGCTTTATTAGCAATCTACCGATTATTCTTTCTGAACCAGAAGATTCCCCTGCTACGCTGGTAAGTAAGCCTTTTTATATTGTCTTTTGCTATGGAAAACTTATTTGGAGAAGGTGGAGTTTGCTGTATTCAGTGTAGCATTTGACAATTAATGTGAGGAAAAGCCTTCCTGTAAGTTCTGTCTTATCCTAAATATTCTCTTCTTTAAAAAAAAAAAAAATGCTCTGAAATAATCTGTTACTGATTTCCAGAGAACTGAGATTGGTCTTTGCTTTCTGTGTAAGTATCTAAAACCAGTTAGCCCTTGATGCTCACACAGAGCAAAAGATACTGCAGTTAGTCTCTCTCACCAATTGCGAGCATAGTCATGTAAAGTAGGACTGAGACAAATCCTGAATAAGATAGATCATTTCCCATTCTCAAATTAGAACTGGCCAAACTTTTGTTTTTATTATTATTTATTCAAATAGTAATTTGCAAGGGAGTAATCGGTTTTGCATCTACTTTTGCAAGTCACAACAAATTAATGTGTTTCACAGGTTTCCATTGCATTGCATCGAGATGGGACTGATGGTCAAGCAACTGTGTTCTGGAGTTTGAAACCCTCTGGTCCCAATCAAAAGGCGGTAACACAGGATGATATAAGTCCTTTTAACGGCTCCGTGGTTTTCTTATCTGGACAAAGTGATACCACAATTAACATCACCATTAAAGCTGATGATGTACCTGAAATGAACGAAACTGTGTTATTAACTTTGGACAGGTATTGTACCCTATTCTCTATTCATATGTATCAGCTGCAGTACTCAATTTATGCATAACAGATTAGCACAGTGTTAATTACATGGTATTGCTTGCATTGTGTTGATATGTGTCTGAAGAAATAGTGGGCCCTTGTTTCAGACTGTGTATGGGTTCTTTGACTGGAGATCAATGTAAGAAACCATTTTGCATTTATTATCTAATGACTTAACTGTTTATATTTTCATGAAAATTCTGTATGCTATTTAGAAAGTTCTTTCAGTTTTGATCTTTTTTATAGCTCTTGGTTTTAACACTTTTTTTTTTTCGGAAAAATAATATTTAGTAAGATAATGGGAAAAACTAAAGTGAGAACTAAAAAGCAATGCAGAACTTTTTCTGTCAGAAAAAAACATTTATAACTTGGGTGTCACTGTAGAATTAGACTTGCAGTTTATTTGTTTGATCTGCATGTTCAATATTCCTTGATAATTAGATACTTCTGTCAGCTCATAGCCCCCAGAATATCCCAGTGTGACTATTATTGCAGTCTTCTGCTAATGAGAATGCAGTGGGGTTTCTGAAGCACAGTGTTCTGGTCTCCCTTCTCATCTAGTGGAGGATTTTAGGATAACAGGCTGTAAGGGCCCTCAGGTGATACTATTATCTGCATGTGAACACTGTTCAGAAAACTTAAATTAGTTTATAATCAGGAGTCTTTTCCCTCTTTGAGTTACTAACAAGAGTGTCTTGGCTATATCGTCTGTCCTGCTTCCCACAGCTCAGTTACATAAGTAAATACAGAAATACCACCACACGTGCTCTTGTATTACCTCCTATTTGTCTAAGGTACATTTTCCACTTTTACTGAAAACATACTACAGTGGTCTGCCAGCACCAGCTTCCACACTGAACATCTACTACTTACATAGTCCTTACCTTATGCAGAAGAAGTATTTTTATTCTGTACAGGAAGCGTAGGCTAGCTCTTAGATATCCACAACAGATATCCACAGTGATTCCACATTAGCAAACAATAGGCAAGAAGCTCCTCACGCTGTTGTTGATCACTAGAAGATCCCATTTCAGAAAACATGGTTTTCGAACATCTTTATGGCACACAGGGAAGATGTTATTCCTTTGCGGGATTGGCTTGCTTGATTAAAAGGTGGCTGGTTAATGCATGTAGTTCAGAACTAGTTATTTTATTCTACCTTGGCTACTCATTACATTAAAAAGGCAATCCTTTTCAGAATAAAAACAGAGACTATTGCAAGCAGTTCTCCGCTTTCTTTCTGTGGGAGAAACTGGTTTGTCTCAAGGAATTTTTTTAGAGTCTCTGGCACAAAGGGGGAAACTAGGATTAGAAATGATGGTTCAAGTTTTGAGTGTAAGGTGGCCAAGAATGCAGAGTGGTATTGAGGTAAACAAGTAAGTAGATAGAAGTAAGCAGCATGAAAGGGTAACTTTTTTGATTCACGTGTGTGAAAGTACAGTTTTCTGCCATTTATCCTGAGTTACAACTGTAGGCTATACCTTGAAAATGGTGGCTGCAACAGGGATTGAACTGGCAGCTGAACAAATACAACCAGTGTTCTGCTTTTGCTGTGTATGGTGCAAGCCGTAGGCTCTGTTGATCATGAAGTGGATGGTGAAAAGTGTGCCAACAGTAAGCAGCTTTCCCACACTTGGCAGGGTCAGAGAGTGAACCGAGGAACAGGTGGTCTGTCCTGGAAAAAGAAGTAAGCAAGGAGGAGATAGAATCTGAACTTTTCTCTAGACCTTGGTAGCATCCCTCACTTCAACTAATTAGCAGAAGCCAAGAATGAAATGACTGCAGAGATCATCCTTTCAGTACTAGACATGACTCTTCAAATTAGGGTTGAAGGATACTGGCAGGGTTACGTGTACGCCCGTGCTATTGCTTTCAGCCTGGTTGGTATTTTGTGGACAAATAGAAGATTTCAGTTTCCGAGGCTGGCAGCCAGCACCTCACAGCAGTAGTGAATGAGCATGAAAACAAAGATGCACTGTGCTGTAGATGTGCTTGTACTGTTCCGTAAATTGTAGCATAAGTCAGCGAGAAAAGAAAGCATGTAAGAACTTTAATGAAACTACAGACATAGACATATGTTCATAAGCATTCAATGTATTGCAATTATTAATAGCACGGGTAAAATAATCAAAATAATTAGTTCTAACAAGGATGTATTATTTACGGCTTAGTGGTATTGTCAAGGCAGTTCAATTTTAAATAAGCTTTAAGTGCATCCATAACTATATTTTTTCCAAGCCATTAAAAACAATGTTATCCTTTCTTGCTTTATGCTCTCTATACTTAGACCACAGATATTAAAACTAGCTCTGAATTTTGTCCACAAACTGGAGGAAAATGTATAACATGAAAAATATGATTCCAAAGAACACAGATGAGTAATGATGAGTAATGAAGGAGCAAGAGAGTCTTGTATCTGCTGAAGCTTCTCTATATTTTCTTTTTTTAGGAGCAGATTCAGGTTGAATGCCTGCCCTATCTGAATAGGCCTGAATTGAGACCAAGCATAAATAAAACCAGATGTCTGTAGTGAAATCTATGTGAGAAAGGAAAGACCTTGGTCTTCTTGATGAATGTAGGTGGAACAGGCCATGGAAATTGTGTGTGTGCTTTGTGAGAGCATATATGCATACTAGGGCTGTTCATTTTACCTGGTAAGCACAAACAGAAATCAGTTTTTTTAAAATCTGATTGCTGTTTTTTTCCTTCTACACAACGTAATCTCTCACTGGCAGTTATCAGCCCCCCAGTTAAGGTGCAGACAGCTATCAGTTTGGCACCTGGCACAACCAGAGGGCCAGAACCTGCAGGGTATGTGGGCTGGGGACGTGGCCTGTGTTTGTGCTCATGAGTGAGTGGTGGTGAGACTGAGAACTTGGAGACTTTGGGATCTGGGGATAAATCACTTTTATTTTGTGGAAGTGATAATCAACAAACAGACAACTGTTTAGGCAGTCCTTATGCTCCAGCATTTTTTGAGTCTTAACTCATGGAAGTTAGGATGCCAGAACAGATCCATATGCATATGTTACGACATAAATCTCATTTACTATATATAATAAACTGAAGCAACGTTATTTGAAGATTTTTATTGTTCTAGTGATTTCTGTGATGGGATACAGATTTCCATAGGCTGACATTCTGTCATCAGTTTATGTGGAAAATGATTAGACCTATGAGTTATGAAGTAATTTTTTGAAAATTACAAAGTGTAAAATACAGACTTGACTATTTCACTGTGAAATATCTGGCAGTTTTTAAACATTTTTGGGTTTTAGAGGTTGCTACATGTCAAAAAGTTAGAAAAGCATAGGAGGGCCATTTAAATCACTGTGTAGTGTTGATGGACAGGGCTTAAGGGTTTATGTGTTGTGGGTTACTCACTGCCATACTGCTTAATGGAGCTAGGATTTTCTCCTTACTTGGTAATTCCCTTTGGTTAGTGTCTGTTTCAAAACCATATCTATCTTACTTATGTAAATTTTCATAGAATCACAGAATAGCTTGGGTTGGAAGGGACCTTAAAGATCATCAGTTTCCAACCCCAGTGCCATGGGCAGGGATGCCACCCATTAGATCAGGTCGGCCCACAGCCTAGTCCAACCTGGCCTTGAAAACCTCCAGGGATGCCTCAAGGGTTTGATCAGACTGCGTTTTAACGGGGAAAAAGTCATTTGAAAATAGTAGAATGTTGAAATGAGTGCGCTGGACACCTACTGCTTGTTTTCATTACTTCTCAAAATAACAACATATCTCTCCTGCTATGACTCAGAAAAATTAAAATAGCCTCAAAAATCAAATAAATGATGGATTAAACCTGGAGAGAAGGTGTTTCCTCTGATGAGAGGCACTATGGAAAGTCTAATGTGGCAAATCCTACTTTAATGCAGTTCTTTAGAGCTAGAGCCTGCCTCTAATTAAATCAGTAGATAATCCTGAAAAAATTGAAGAGGGGGTGAACACTGAATGCAAGCAAATTGAGTAATGTTCCACAAGCAATTTCACTTCCCCCTTTTTGAGATACCCTGATAGAAAAGAAAGTCTTTTAGAGAAGTGTGGTTTAATAATGACAGCCATGTAGATTCACAGTGGAAATTAAGTTTCTCATGTGTCTTTCAGAACACTCAGGTTCTGCAGAAATTCCAGATTTTGTCAAAAGTTATTAACTTCAAAGCTATTTTTCATTTATTTATTTAATTATTTTGTGGTTCTAGTTAGTTCTTAACATTGAAATTCTCATGGTACCTTAAACTTAGTCAAAACTCTAATTTCTCCTATTTTCTTGTACTGCATGTTTAAAAAAGTGTAAGAAACATTTTGAAGCTCCTGTCAGTTGTCCTAATTCATCTGTAGTTCTTGCTACATAATAATTATGATTTTTTTTACTGAAAGAATTTCCCTAATGATCAGTCATTTCACATTAGTCTTGTTGTATAAGAAATGCTTTACACACTTTGAGGTTGTATTTCTTTTGGCAGCATCATAAGCATTGCCAGGGTTTACTGTCTGTGACGATATGAAACTTCATGTCCATACATAGCCATTTTACAGGAAAAAATAAGCTGAGGATAAAAACAGGGAAGTGGCTTTCCCAGTGATTGGTATCACCTTATTCCTGGTCAAGAGTTCTTTTCACTAGCTGGAGGAGCTGCTGGCCACGGTTAAGCCACCATGTCAAAGCAGCTGTTTTAACTTTTATTGCTGCTTCTGAATAGCCCTCTTTGTCCTGTTTCCATACTGCTGTCAGAGGAACACCTAAAGAGCTGGTTTCACATACCACGAGGAGTGAAACGGGACTGAACTGGACCCGTGTAGTGTCAGGCAGTCTGGGAGCATCTCCTCCGTGGTGTAAGGGTGGTATATGAACGCCCCTCTGTTCTTCGAGGTTGGAAGTGCACGTGGCAGGGGATGGGGCTGGTGTCCTGGCAGCTCTCTGGTGGCACGGACCCTGTGTCCAGCCCCGTAGCTCCTCCGGGTCGATCTGAGCTGGCTGCTGGAAGTATTATGCAGCTATTTGCTGAACGCTTCACCTTGCCTGGTTTAGCCCTGTATGGACTTAGGTTTAGCACATGAAGAGTACACTGAACCGAAAAGCAAGCATTTGGATTAAAAGGATAAAAGTTTGCAGGATGTGAGTATGATAATTGCATTACAATGTAATTGTTCAAAACAATAGAATTGGGATTTTTTTTTTTTTATTATTCCTAGAAAAAAGTAAACCTGTGAGAATACTTTACAACAAACATTTTGGATTTAAATTTAAAATGTACTTTCCTAATTTATCTTTGTTCTCTTAATTCTTCTTTTTTTTTTCAATACTATTTTTTAAAAATTTCTTGTTAGGGATATGCATTCTATGTTATGAAAAGTTACATGTATATGCCTTAGAGTATAGATATAAAGAATACTACTGAGTGCACCATTCTTCGAATCACAGAATGGCTCAGGTTGGAAGGGACCTTAAAGATCATCCACTTCCAACCCCTCTGCCATGGGCAGGGATGGCACCTACTAGATCAGGTTGGCCACAGCCTCATCCAACCTGGTCTTGAATACCTCCAGGGATGGGGCAGCCACAGCTTCGTTCATTCATTGTTTGCTTAACAGCATCTTGGAGCTGGAAACCTAAACCTAGCTGCTTCTATTAAGTTTCTGCATAGGATGTTTTATGACTTTTTGGAGAAGTAACTAACATTACTGTGCCAGGGCAGTGATAGCGGTCTGACCACTCATGATATCAGCCAGAGAAAAAAAATGACCAGATAATAAATAAATAAACAAACAAACAAACAAATAAGTAAATAAATAAAAGGATCCAGGTGTTCAAGATGGGGTTTGTATGGAGAAACCACCTGAACAATGTTCTTTTTTACCAGTTGATGGACTGAATTTTACTGGTTGCTTCCTGACCTGAAAGCTGTCTAGGTTTAATACATATCAAAAGCTCACTTGATATAGTGATTCATTTTTATTTTCTGTTGTAAATTATTTTACTAACAGCTTAGCGATATAATTAAATTTTAGCATTACCAACTCTGGAATCTTCTCCTTGATCTTTTCATTGTGTTAATATTTTGCTGTTTTTTGAATGCTTTTGCATGTTTCTGAGGGAAGGGAGAATGTCTCAATATATACCTAGCTTCAGTGAATATCAATAACAAATTTCAATTAATTCAGACTTCCTATTCGAAAGAACGTCTGTGAATGTATTTACTTCTCAGAATTTAGAGTGAACTCTTGTCTGTATTGAATTCCAAATTTAAATTATTTTTGAGATTAGTGGAGCCCAATTATCACCTTACAAACACTGTTTTAATCTGTTTTTGGTGCTTTGATAGACGATACAGTTTTTGTATTTAATGTATTTTTGATTAAGAAAGCCAAAATACATGATTACTATTGCAGAATAATGCTGCCCTTTTGACTGACTTCATGTGGCAGTTTTGTTATAAATGCTTGGTTGAAACTTGATTTAATTTTTTAACCTTTTGATTAGCAAATACCTTTTCCTTTCCCCTTTTTCTTTTCTTTTTTTTGTCCCTTTATTTCCTTGTCCCCTCTTTTTCCCCTTTTTCTCCTTCTGCTTCTCTTTCTTATATTTGTATTTATGTTATACATGTATATATACTACTTTGGTAATCTGATTAACTAAAAAATTGTTGTAAATGAGGTTTGCTGTGATTTTGTGCCTAATTACTTTTCCTTGTGTACCCATCAGTACTCTTTCTGTGCTTATCTGTTTTTATCATTACTTTGTCAGACTGATGAAACACCATATCACAGAGGCACGTAGATGTATTTCCCTAATAAAGGGTTATAATCGTGGATGGCTGCTGCAGTTGTGATCACGCAGTCAGTAATCAAGCTCTTTGAGGAGGGCTTGGTAGGGAACACCTTGAGTGGCTCTTGACATGCTGAATTGGTCATGGGGTCACTCCTCCTAAGTGGGAACTGCCCACTTGCTGGCCTTTGTCAACAGGAAAATGCCAAGCAAGCAGGGTTCCCATAAAAAGAACATTATAAACTTTTGGAAAGTAAAAAGAAAGCCTTCTTTTTTTTCTTTTTCTTTTTTTTTTTTTTGTCCCTTTTGTTAGTTTTTTGTTCTTTTATAAGATGGGTAGTATTGAAATTTTAGTAAGTGGCACTTTCATTACTTTCTACATCCTCTTTTTTTTTTTTTTTTTTCCTCTGTGTTGACAGGGTAGAGACAGAAAGGTTTGTCGTGTTCTTTGGGTAAGTGCGGTGAACTGTTTTCTGTCCTCAGTGAATCAATGCTTTGTTTTAGAAGTGGTTGGTTTGGACAGAAACTGTCTTTATCATTTCTTTCCCCCCCAAGAATCACGTCTCTGCATCTCTTCAGACAACGCATGCTTCCCCTTTGGTGTTTCGTTTGATGGCATGGGGTTCTTGCTTGAAGGCATTTCTTTATGTAGGATCTGTGAATGATGAAAGTTATGAATGCATGGCTCAGTGTTTGATATTTGAGTGTTTCATGGAATAATGAATTAATTGTTTTAAACTGCTACAAATACAGTTTGCCCCAACTAAATGGCTGAACTGATTAGAGTTACAGAGTAATTTTCTCTAGTCAAAGACAAGGAAAGTTATCTTGATTTAGACTAACATGCATATAATTTATATAACACAGGTTATTTTTTCTACCGACTTTTTTTTTTTTTAAACATGTAACAAACATGAGCACGTTACTCTATTAAATAGGTATTACCTATTTTGCATCCTGTACCCTGTCCTGTAGACTGTGCTACAACAATGCTAAGTTGTTTTTGTGTGTGTAGGTTCCAGTTACTTAAAACGTGCTTCTGGACACAGTTCTGGGCCTGATTTCAAAAACTGGATATAATAGATCACATTTCTTCATGAAATAGTGTTTGATAAAGTCTAGGTTGTAGCACAGTGAAAGCACAAAAATATGTACAGTATGCAGGACCACGATTTCATTGAAAAATACAATACTGACAGGAAACGTGAAAGATGCAAAGGAATCTAAGTACCTAAAACTACATGTAATAAATCATATGCAGACCATCAATCTGAAGGTGTATTCTTGATGCATCCTGCAATAGTGCTTCTCTGGAATTTTTAATATAAGAAATTTAAAATGATGAAAATTACTGCTTCTGAGGAAAGGCAAGCAAGTAATATGCAAGGTTCATTACTGTTATCAGATACTGCCCATTCCTGTCACAGAGTACGATCAAGATGGGTGTAGGAGAAGCCCAGAGAGAGAAATCCTTTACTGAGAGGAATCTGAAGTATGCGTATTTGGTCAACGTACTTCATTCTTGCACCATTCAGCATGTGCTTTAAAGGAGTAATGAGAAAGGGGAATGAGTCTGAGCTACTGAGAGCAGGTCCAACATTTTGTAGAGTCAGACAGGGATCCTACAGGTAGTCTCCACATCTACAGAAGGCAGGCTAACACAGAGCTGAGGATGAAATCCATGGTATCGAGGGTCAAATTTCTGCCTCTTTATGTCAGTAGTAAACTTTGACAAACAAAGCAATAATGGAAATTTATGCTTTTCAGTGTAATCTCAGCATAGGTGATTTTGGAATTTCCTTTATACCTTGATCCAAGTACAAAGTAGTTCTGAATTTAACTAACTTTTTTTTTTTTTTTTTCCTGGCACTATTCTGTTTCTTTTCCTGTGTGTTGTGTGCATGTGTTATCAAAAACAGACAAACAAACAACAGAGTTACTAGCTATAAAAAGCTAATCAGAAACAAACAAACAAAAAGTTACTTCAGAGGCAATTATTTATTTTATTTATTTATTTATTTATTTTTTACGAATGGATAAAACATTCTGATGTTGTATCATTCTTAACTTGTTTTAATCCTTGTAGGTAACTGTTGGCTTTCATAATTTATTCATAAAATTTGTCAATATCCTGATCTCCTCTGTATGGATTTGCTAAACAGAGTTGCAAGTTGAAAAAAACCTCTTACCTTCCTTTCTCAGGGTCAGTGTGGAAAATCAGATACTGAAATACGGGTTTACTACTTGTGAAATTACAATTTTGGAAAACGATGATCCTGGAGGAGTGTTCGAATTTTCTTCCTCTTCCAGAGGTCCCTACAGCATCAAGGTAGCTATCCGAGTAACGTCACTTAAACATTACAGACGACTTAGTTCTAACAGAGTGCTAGAAAAAGATTAATTTTATTTTTTTGCAGGAAGGGGAGTCTGTTGAGCTGCAGATTGTTCGCACTAGAGGAAGCCTCATCAGACAGTTTCTGCGCTACACTGTAGAACCAAGAGATAATAATGAGTTTTATGGAAGCACAGGAATTCTGGAGTTTAAGCCTGGTGAAAGAGAGATCATAATTACTCTACTGACAAGGATGGATGGGATTCCAGAGGTAAGAATTAATATTTTTCTCTCTTTAAATTGCATTCACATACATATTTGTTTGTCACTTACTAAAATATAGATGGTTTCACCTGTAAATACCAGCAATTTTTCTGTAACATTTGAAGGCTTTCTTTTTCTTAAGTGTGAGAAATAGATAGAGGAGGAGTGACTGAAAGGCCTATAAGATAGTCAAGCACCATATGAAAGCACTTTATATCAATACAAATCAGGTCTTGTCAGTCTTGCCTGAATATTCATTTCTCTGATATCTCTATTGTTTTGTAATCCCAGAAATCTGCACAATTTGAGGCATGTGTCTGTTGCTTTTCTCTTTGCTTTCTGCTTTTCTGTAGCTTGTTCCCTTTCCTGTGCATCAGCCATCCTGGATTCCATCAGGAAGTTTGCAAGGGTTTGATTTTACCACATTTATGTTAACATAAATTTTAGCTGCTGTGATTCAGCATTTTTTGCTGCCTTTACATGCACATTCCTATGCTGTATTTTGCATAAGCAGTTAGTTGTGTTTGTCTGATCCTGCTAATGAGCTGATCTAGGAGTAAGATGTCAGAAAGCCAGCTTTACAAAACATAAAGGTTTTAGGAAGGTTAATAATCTTTTTGTAGGGCCAGGTGGTCATCAGTCATGGATTGAAGGAGGGATGGAGGACCATATGATGAGGAAATCAGGGGATCACAGCAACTCCAACTTCAATTGCATAGGCTGCTGTAGAAATTCAGGTTTCTTTTCCCTACATACTCCAAAGAAAGGAGACATAAGAAGTCTGAACTCCACTACAGAAGCCAGGAACATAAGTTAATCTAGTAAAACTTAGGCACTAAAACAGCGGGTTATTTAATAGTTCCATTCCCAGTTTTTACTAGTTCATCAGCAGGCTGAGATAAAAGTATTTCCCTGCTTACAGCAGTATTATTAGACTAGGTAAGTCATCCTGCTGAAATGCTCAGGCAAAAACATACGAATTGTAGTGTCAGGACTAAAAAATAAGGAGGTCCTTTTATACTCTTCTATCTCCAAGAGTGGCCAAAAGCCACATACATGAGCAGGACATATATAATCACTTTCCTCCAGAATGCCATCCCAGCCTCCAATGGTGGGCAGTCCAAGGATGTCTGGAGTAATGGATGGTATCTTTGGGTGCCTTCAGATTTTCTTTCTGTTAATTGAAGCAGTTACGCTTTGAACGCAGGTAAGGTTTTAGCATCCATGACATTCTGTAGTACTGAACACCATTGTTTAATTGAATTGTATGTGAAGAACCAGTTCATGTGTGTTTCTTTACTGCTAACCACCAGCCAGTTTCACTGAGTTCTCCCCAGTGTAGAGTAATGCTGTTTTCTAGATAGATAAATGCAATATTTTTTTCTAATGTTCTCTGATACTTTTTTGAAAGTACCATGTCCCATTAGATTAATAAAGCCAGTTGATCAATTCTTTCTAAATTAGCATGCTGTCCATGGTTTAAAAATCTTTGCTTTACCTGTTACAAAGCCAGGAATCTTAAGAAGTCTTGGAGGAAAGAAAATTTACATTTCAGAGTGTGTTACAAACATTACTTGTGAAATTATGCGATTCTAAATTAAGTACACAAAATAAGTCCTTGCTTATAATAATAATAGACTTTTGGAGAAACTGATGCTTTTAGAGATAGAAAGTTCTAACAATTTCCTTTATTTGATAGCATTATACAAACGTTTATTGCATGTAGAATGTGTGTGATTTCATTTTAAGTTTGTATCCCTTTCTGCCTGATGGGGGACTGTGGACTATAGACCATTTTGTTTTTGATGTGGATGTTGAATATGTATTTTTGTTCTGACTGAGTTTCCCTCTTCTAGCTGGATGAGCTATATTCTGTGGTACTTAGTGGCTACAGTGAAATGCCAGGCAAGTTGGGGAATGCCACAATGGTCAATATAACCATTTTGAAGAATGATGATCCGCATGGTATCATTCAGTTTCTACCTTACGAACTAACAGTAACAATAAGTGAAAGCAAAGGAGAAGTCATCCATACCGGTAATTCCTTTTTATTAGAGTTACTTCTTTATCTGCTGTCTGCTTCTGCAAGTCTTATTTTCCCTGTTCTAGGATAACAGAAGTCTAGGAGACTTCTTACTAAAATCTCCACTCAGGACTTTACAGATTGGTACAATGCCAAGCAAGATGAGCAGCGGAGAGTGAAGTGGAGAAGTATGGGTGTGGAAAAACAGAGGGATTAACTGAGTAAAAAGGATTGCTAGAGAATTTTCCAGACAGGAGGGATGGAGTACTGATGTATGTGCAAAGTGCAACGTGGAGGTAGTAGCTCTGTTTGTGGAGAATGAAGAATGGGGTGTTATATAAGAGAAACATAGAGTTAAATCTTCCTATGGGTGATTTTAATTGATCTATTCAGTTATCAATTACTTTTACAGGCAAGAATTAACATGTGAAATTAAAGCAGTTTGCACTGCTTTAGTAATCTGTCTTTGTGTGTCCTTTTCTGTAGCACTCCAACATGTTACTGGTTTCATAAGAAGTGAAATTGGTTATTATTGTATTTCCTTTTTCTCAGTTTCAGATGTTTCAGATGTTCCTTTTTGATTTCTGTTGCTCTGAATATGCACACTGACTCTGTTTATGTTTTTTAGCTGTTTACAGAGTTGTAAGAAATCAAGGAAACTATGGAAATGTTAGTGTGTCTTGGGTTGTTGATCCAGCATGTACCAATGACGTCTATCCAGAGCAAGGGACTATTTTATTTGATAATCTGGAGTTTTCAAAAAATATCACCATTTACTCACTGCCAGATGAGGTAAACACTTTTACAGTGTTTTGGGGTGAGAATATGGGACAAAGAGTAAGTACTAAAACATTAGAGTATAAGGAGAAAAAAGGAATGTGTGTTTCTCAAGAGCCTAATAACTTGTAGGAAATATCAAAATACTTGGGTAGAACTGAGATAATGTCTGCAAATCATAGAGAAATTTCAGAAGCTGTGCATACCTCTAAACAAAAAAGGTAGAAGCTGAGAGTAATTGTACTGTGGTAAAGTTATAGGAAAGTTTGACTGAGACTCGTATCTTGATAACTGGAATCCTAATTTCAATCCTAATCCTATATGCTGATAAATTTGAAGTAATATAAGAAAGATTACACCTAATGATAAATAAATAAAGCTGTAAAAAAAACTACATGTATCAGAAACATAAAACTGGAAGGTAACTTTTGGGTCATCTGTGCAAGATAAAGAGGAAGGGACTTACTTACAAAAACTGTAGATGGATGATAATTTCTGTATAACTGTATGAATTATCATCCCTCTTGAGACACATAAGGACTGACAAATAAAAACAACACTCAGAAATCTCTGGCTTATTAATCCCCCTAACTTTTCATTTTAAATTCTTCAGTGTTTTGTATGCTAGAAATTAATGTCTTAATACTTTCAGGTGCCTGAAGAGGAGGAAGTATTCACCATCAGTTTATTCAATGCTACCGGTGGAGCCAGGCTGGGCAATGTAACCACTGCAATTTTACAAATAACAAAGAATGATGATCCCATTTATTTTGCAGGTTAGATATTATTGTTTATAAATGTGGAATACATACACTACCTAAAACGGATTTTTTTCACAAACCAGATCATTGCGAAATCGTAATCCCAAAAGAGCAAGTGGAAAAGCTCCCCAAACTTTTTTTTTTTTTTGTATTTAATTTATATTTGTTTCCTTCAGAACCTTCCCATTTTTTTGTGTGTGTCATTTTTCTCTTTGTTGATGTTGAGATCAGTTAGGAGGCAAGGTACAAAATATTCTCTCGTACCTGAATTATTTCCTACCTTTATCACATACATCTTATTGTTTCATTGAAGAGGAAGATCCTACTAGAGAGAATTAAGAAAACAGAGCAAATGCAAGCAACTCAGGCTTGAACTCAGACAGATTTGTTGCTTTTGTATTTTCAGAACCTGTGACAGTGAGTGTTCAAGAAGGAAGTGTTGCAAACTTTACAGTCCTAAGGAATGGATCTGCTGATGTCGCTGTTGTTGTCCAGTATATTACTGTTAATGGAGATGCAACAGCTGAAGAGGGAGACTTTGTTCCCAGTGGAAAGAACAGTGTCATTTTGTTTGATGTTGGAGAAAGGGAGCAGAATTTATCTGTGTATATCAACGATGATGATACCCCTGAAACTGATGAAACATTTTATATTATCCTTTTCAATTCTACAGGTAAGTCTTCCTTTTTTTTTTTTTTTTTTTTGCTGGCAATTTCTTAGTATCTTGGTCTTATCATAAAGCAATATTTAAATGCCAAGAATTATACGAATAATGTTTGCTTCAAGATTTTTATACAATAAATGCATACTGTGTTTGAATTTTCATCCTTAATTATTTTATTGGAAACAAAAATCAAATGATAGAGTTGATACTTTGCCTGCAAAAACAACTGGAGTGAAAGTCCCTTTTCAAATATAAATGCTCCAAATTAGATGGACTTCAATACAAAAACACAAAGCAAAAAAAAAAAAAAACAAAATTTAGTACCCAACAGTCTTAGGAAAAGAGGTATTCTTTTAGTTATTTTTTTCATGCTCCAGAGTGTATTACAAAACTACATGATTTTTGTAAAAACAAACAGAACTGCCATATTTTGGAGGAAGGGTATGTAATTGCTCTATTTTATTAGTAGCGAAAAGTATGCATACATTTTTTTCACTCTGAGACTATAGTTTTAAAAGGCTTAATTTGCAGAAAAATATATGTCACAATTTACCCAGGGGACCACCTCTAAAGAAAGGATTTATTACCTTAGAAATAACGTATTTTTGTTTATTTATTTATTTTTCAAAGTTTACACTTAAAAAGGAATGACCAAAATTATTCAGCCCATTCCTCACGTTTTTGAAATACATATCTTTTAGAATAAATTATCACTGTTATGTAATATACATGAGAAAATAAAAGTGAAGTATAAGAAATTCATAATTTTTCCAGAGCCCTAAGTATTTAATAAAGACCCTCCCCACACCTAGCTCCAACAAAACTCATGGTGTTGTGGGAGAGTCATTTGCAATTGTGTTATCAAATTTTAATTTACTGCCCTTCATTTTTTACTGTTCTCTAGTTGAGAGGTAATAACAGGCTCTGAATCTGCTGCAAATCTTTGCAATGCAAAGCAAAGCTGTATTGAATCAGCCATTGAAACCTGAGGGGCTGTAATTTAATAAAGCAAAGAAAGATGATGGCAATTAACCATCAGACTATACCTTCAGATTGTGTGACACGTTCTCAAAGTAAAATACCTACCAGGTATTCAATTCAAGATTAGGAAACCTAAAATTAGATTTCTTCATCTGTAAGCACGCTAAGCATCTTAGTTCTCATTACAGTCTCTGATGGTCTTAGTCTTTAGCAGTCGATAAGACTGAAGTGATTGAGGTCATGCTACAGTGGACACCCTGCGGCTGGCCTGTGAGTTTCTCACAAGGCAGCATTGATCTTGAGTTGAATCCTTCCCTGAACATTGGTAGCAGGCAGCCAGAGGTTGACAGGGAAAGCAGTAATTTGAGTATAAGGCAGCTAAGCTATTTCCCAAGGTCGGCTGGTATTCACTGTAGTACCCAGGTCTCTTATAAAATATCAGACTAGGGAAAGGATTAGACAAAACCATTCTTCTTCCTTCATAAGTTTTCTCTTTTGTTGTCTCTTTCTACTTTAATAACTTTCTTCAGGATCTACTGGTAGCTCCCAATACTACCCCATTGGGAACATATCATGGCTTTTCTCCTAGCACATGGGGAATGGGTATCCATAGCCTCCTTTTTCCTCTAAAATGAGCATCATATAGTTTTACAGCCATTCTAGAATCACTAAGAATAAAGAATATTTCTATACATATTCCTGAAAGCAAAAGTTGGTTTTCTTTCTATGATTGGTTACATACAGTGGCCTTGACTGTTCTGAAATTTTTTTGGGGACTGTTGTTCCTGAGAGAAAATACAAATAGAGGTATATGAAGTTAGAGGAATAAGCACATTGTTTAACGTGGAACAAAATTTAGTCGGACACTTTCAAAGAAGACAAAAAATGGGGTGGGTGTGGACACATTATGTTCATCTATGGACAATGCAATGGAGTTAGAATTAACATCCCTTAATATTTACCTGTACTAATATGCACACTGAAAGCCTGCTAGCTTCCCATCTACATAATAAGAATCTTATGTTTCTTCCTTTTAGATATTCTTTGATATGGGAGTGAATAAACTCTTAGACATTGCTCATAGCTTGTATTTAGTTTAAATGCAATACTTTTCTTCTAGGTCTAAAGAAGGTCGGGGCTCTCTGAATACCTTACTCTTTTATTCTGTACCTCTGAATATCTTATTCTTTTGACTTGTCCAGATGATCAAACAGAAAATGTTACCTCACATAACAACTACATGCAAGGATACTGTGTAGTAAGAATCACATCTTCTCAGTTCATGTCATTTTTCCTGAAAATCTTACGTCTTGCTCTCTGGATGGTACACTACTTAAATACTTTTACTCTGATTTGCCTGCTGCTGAATACCTCAAATTCTGTTTTTCACTGACTTTTATAATTGTCCTTTTCTTTGTATAAAAGCAATTGTAGTGAGTAGAAAACATAATTGGATTTAGAGTTACCTACATTTCTGATTCCAATTTTAATAATAATAATTGTCCTCTTTTTTAGGAGATACAGTTATCTTTAAGGCTGGAATGGCAACAGTTATTATTGAAGCAAATGATGATCCTAATGGAATTTTCTCTTTGGAACCTTTAGAGAAGCCAGTTGAAGAAGGCAAAAGTAACATTTTTTGGTAAGTAACGTTTAAAGAATATCTTTGCACTCTTTTGGAACTGGTGTATGTGGTACTTTATAAATAGCACTTTGATTAAATCAAATGCACAAGTGTGCATTGATAGAAGTGCACTATAGAAAAACAGTTTTACAAAATTTTGGATTAAATGATTTGTAATGTGTTGAAGACATCACCTGTAATACTATGGAGTACACAGTAAATATTAAAAAGTGCACAGAAGCTCATGTTGAAATGTAACTAAATAAGACTTCAGCATTGATGTTCTGTTATAATCTCAGGAACCTGTAGATACAGAAAAATCTGAATGATTGAGCACAATATAACCTAGGCTGACAGAAAAAGAAAAAAAACCACTCAACAAATAGCTAAATAAAACTGTGTGGCACTAGGTGGCTTTTTGTACCCATCTTTGAAATTTTCAACTGCAAACTACTGTATTCTTTCTTTCTGTTTTTGTATTTTTTTTTTCTTTTATCTGTTAATTACAGATTGAAATCTATACTTAAAGTCCGGATGTGACACTCTTCATTAGTCTGACCTTTGAAAGTATTTTCCTTTGTGCCACCATGATATATTGAAGAATTAGCAGGGTTAAAAATTGAATGCACTTGGCATCTCGCCTTGTTACATTCATTTCATAAATTTACTATGGGGTTTTAATTGGATGAAAAAATGATTTTTCGTTAAGAAATCTTGAGACAGGCTGTAAAGAGAAGTTAGGTCACAATAAATGCGATAGTGCAAATAGTTAGGGAAGAGGTTCTTCTTGCATTTAAAAAATCATCCTTTTTTTTTTGTCTGTTTGTTTTAAAGCCTTGAAGCAGATGCTTATGGCTGTGAATTGGTTCTTTATGCTTGTGTCAATACATCTGAAATATGAATAGTCTCAAGAAAAGAGGATATTAAGTTCATTGTGTGTTTGTTGTTGTGCTGTTCACTGTTTTGGGCTTTGTTGTTTTTTTGTCCTTTATAGTCTAATCTGCAGGATAATTTTTGTGGATTTGGTGGTGTTAAGAATATTGTTTTGATGTAAACATGCTTATATACAGGTGCTTTATGGAATTATAGGATACCAAGATCTCCAACATCTGAGGAACCTGCTCAGTCATCATTGATAAAATATATTTACTAGGGATCTGTCTCTTCCATACTGTCACTACTTTGACAGTTGTGTAGCATATAAAAAAGTGGTCAAAGTAGCATGTAACCAAACCACCGAAAACACAGAGGTTTTAATGAGGTAATTGGAGTTAGTGCAGCAGCGCTACACAGCTGGGATAGAGCACCCTGGTTAACGCCACAGAAGAAAAACCTTTGGAAGCAGAAACAACATAAATGTGTTGCTGTGGCTGGACTAGTTTAGCTGAACTAATTCTTCAACCTGATATAATCTATTTATAAGGCATTTTATGTCACCGTGCAAACCGACAGAAGCAAACTTCCTGTATGTAAGCGCACTCTTAATAAAGGCACTGTATGGGTCACTTTTTATTTGTAGTGCCTTTTTGAAATTAGTGTAATTGTGTTAGCAGATAGTTACCAAAAAAAAAAAAATCTTTTCATTTACTACGTTCTTAATCACAAATAACAGTAGATTTCTGAAAGCCGTAGAATGTAATTCTAATTTAATACAAGTGTAAGAAAAAGTTTAAGTAGACTTGATGACTGAAAGGAGAAACGTTTGTGGTTAAATGTAGATGATTCTCTTTCCTGTCTAAGAGTGTCCAAGTATATTAATTTTTAATGTTAACTTTCTGAACTATTATGCATTCATATTTATTATTATAAATTGGAATTACAAGACACAGTGATGTGTAGCTTCACAGTAGTATTCTGCATGGACCTGCGTATGCTACTTCTGTTTTCTAAAGTACGTATTCCGGGAGTAGAATTGTACTGCAAAAGTGGTTGCCTTTAAAAGGAAGGCTTCATGGAACAGTTGTAGTATATTAGCATTTTACTTTATATTACATAGTATATTACTTCTTACTGTAAGGAAGATTACAGTAAAAGGAGTCTCCACATTTTCCTTTTCTACTCAACGCTGATGCATGCCTGCCAGGACTCTCATTCTTTCTGTATCACTGAACAGGATTTTGAGACACAGAGGACACTTCGGCAATGTTTCTTTGACCTGGCAGTTGTTTGATAATAACTCTGCACTGAAGCCAGGAGAAGAATTCTATGAAACTTATGGGACTGTGTGCTTCATGGATGGTGAAAGGTCGAAGTCAATAACACTACGTGCCATTTCAGATAGAATTCCTGAATTCAATGAATTTTACATTCTAAAGTTGGTGAATGCTTCAGGTATTGTCTTCCATATCACCATTTCCTTCATATCTGGTAGAAAAGAGTTATGTTTAATCAATCAAAAAGAAACCAACACTAGAAAGAGCATTGCTTTGAATCATGTCTTGATATCCTATGCTTTTCTGGTAAGGTTTTAGGTCTTATTTTTCATTTAATCTTGATTTCCATATATAGAGAGTTACTCAGTTCCCGAATTACTGTTAAACACATTTTGGTGATCTGAACTTTAAAAGGGATGCCTCTTGGTTTTTGAAATTAAACTTCTTAAAGTTCAGAAGTTTCATTTCAAAAACCAAGAGTTCTGAATTTCAGATACATAGATCTCCATGCACAAAATATAAAACAAAGATACTAACAAAGAAATAACAAAGGTATTAAAGGTTATGTGTGTCTACCATAATAGAGGTTGCTTTTTTGTTTGTTTGTTTCCCTAGAGGAGGTAAAATACTTGTAGTTACCACTTCACATGACTTAAATTACAACTTTAAATTGCTACTGGACACATTTCCTAATCTGGATTAATTCCACTTTAGTACTATTCATGGTCTTCTGTGCTCTGATACAAGTGAAAATGTGTGTTGGCCTTTCCTGTAAGTGAAGTCCATACGGATGTACAAAAGATTTCCTGCTTATAACAGGTAGATCACTGTACACTTTGAACACGGAGATTCTCCATTCACAACATGATCTTCATATCATGAATTCTTACTGTGCAAAGATAGATGACTAACACCAGGACTGGGCAGCAGTTTTAACACACAACTGGTTACTGTTTCTGCAAGGTGTATGTACTTCTGTATCAGAGGCAACAGGCAAGATTTTGCCATTCTCTATTCCTGTAAGTCTTTGAGCAATACAAGAATTGAATTTGGCCCCCATGCTTATCAAACGAATCAAAGGTAACCTACCTTATTGGCTAATTAAGAAAAGATGGACCTTGTCATGTTTCACCTGAAAGACATCTGTGTGTTTTACAGCTGAAAAATAGCATGTGGGTTTGTTTTCTACTGAAATTACATCAGCACAGTGTTTTAAGAATAATACAATTAACCTATGTAATTTTCAAGTTAGATCATTTGCTATAAGTCCAGAGGATCTTAAAGGAGGGTTTGAGGTTTTTTTAGAAACTTGTTTTATTAAAAAAAAAAAAAAGTACTTTGAAACTTTTTTCTGAGTGTGTTGTTTAATCATTAACTTTTACTCTAACTTCTATTACGCAGGTGGGTCTCCTGGTCCTGGTGGTCAGTTATCTGAAACCAGTCCTACTGTAACTGTCATGATCCCTTTCAATGATGACCCTTTTGGAGTGTTTGTTATAGATCCAGAGAGCCAGGACAGAGAGATAGTGGAAGATACTCTTTCTGAAGATGACCTTTCCTATATTACGGACTTCACCATCTGGAGACAGCAAGGCACCTTTGGTGTTGTCCGACTAGGTTGGGAAATACTGTCTAGTACCTTCCAAGCTGGACTGCCATCAATGGTAGATTTCTTGTTGCTTGGATCATTCCCAAGCTCAGTACAATCACAGCCCCACATGAGGCGCCATCACAGTGGAACAGACGCTCTGTATTTCAGTGGAAAAGAGGATGCATTTGGCATTATCGGTCCTGAATACCCATAACAATGGAAATAATGCAGTAACCAATTTTACATTTTCAGCTTGGTTAATTCCTAATGTCAGTACAGATGGCTATATAGTTGAAAAGGATAACGATAATGGGACTTTATATTATGGTGTGAAAATTCAGACAAATGATTCTCATGTTTCTGTAGTGCTTCATTATACAGCATTAGGGTCCAATATGACATACATGGCTAAAACATCAGTCATGAAATACCTGGATGAGAATACTTGGCTTCACGTTCTGATTACTCTGGATGAAAGTATAATTGAATTTTACGTTGATGGAATTCTAGTTCTGGGAGGAATGAAGAGTCTAAAAGGAGAAGCAATTCTTGATGGTGAGCCTTTGCTATTTTTCTCCATATATAAAGCTCTGAAATGCATAGTCTAGCCACTTCAAAGGTGGAAGAAATACACTGAAATGATTATATCTGTTAAGTTAATTGAAAGGAATGGATAAGAATTCTTTGAGGATTTTCAGAAAGCCTATGGAAATTGTGTGAATGTTCTAAAAAATTCAAACTGCTGCGATGTTGAGTGAGAGTAGAGGACTATTAATTGTATGGTGTACTATTTTATTTCTGCTTTTAAAATTCCAGGTTGAAGTTTAAGAAATCAAATTTTCCATTTGTAAAAAGAATAGTACTTCTGCAATTAGTAATTTCCATCACACTTGCAGTACTGTAGCTAAGCTGAGAGGCTGAGAGGTTTTTTTTTTTCCCTCCCTCGGTTTCTAGAACAAATATATGTGAAATGCAATTATGCTTTTATTGCTAGAAGGATATGTCTGTGCTGTAAATTTTCTTTATTAGTGGGGATGGCGTGTGTCTGGGGATAATGCAATAGTAAGGCAAGTATGTCATCTCTCTCCGTTGAATGTTGGGTAATACACAGTGGTGTGCATAGCAGCCCAGTTTTTCTCAGCATCCTCCACTTTGTGCCCTGGGACTTTTATCAGTTCCTGTGGTTGCTCATCTCTACAACTGCCACTCAGTGTCATATGTATGACAATACACTGAAGAGCACAGCTTTTTTTGTTTGTTTGTTTTCTTTCGTTTTCTGAAAGGCAACTGAAAACAGCTGATGTGTGTGTTTTAGCACAAGAGCATAGCATGGCACAGAATAGGATAGAGTAGGAATGAATATGAGGCAGCTGTGATCCTATAGTTTGGAGACAGAGAAATATAAATGCTGTTGTAAAAAGAGTTTGGAATTTGCATGGAATTACAGTGTGGTGGATGAAATGGATGTCCAGAAGGGTTAATGCAGTAATCATGAGTATCATCAGAATGGATCAGCTGCCCTAGCAGAGGGAAACAAAGTAGGATTTGTTCAGCAAAACAAGGGCTAAAAGGGGTTGCAGTTCTGCTCTGAAAATCTGTGGAGGAAAGAGGGAGCCTCAAGTCTCTAAGACTTATAAAAATGAGGGATGATGATAATGTGCTGCTAGAACTAATAGGATGAAAAACTTGGACAGCATAGGATGGAATTGTTTGGCCTGTGAGGACTTACCTGTAACATTGAGATGAGGCTCAAGGAACCTCCTGATTTTGGATCTCAAGATCAATATGATTCCTCATCCAGGGACAATGAACAGTTTACCATTGGTTTTTAAGAAAAACAGGTAGTCAGTTGCTGACTGTTTCATACAAATACAATAACATGAGAAAAAATTATAATTTCCTTCTCAGGTCCAGGAATAGTAAGAATTGGAGCAGGAATCAACGGCAGCAGTAGGTACACAGGGTTAATGCAGGATGTAAGGCTTTATGAGCGTAAGTTGACACGAGCAGAGATCTATGAACTTCATGCAACTCCTGCAAAAAGTGATGTCCACCCTGTCTCTGGGTATTTGGAGTATTGGCAAGGAGAGACCAATAAATCATTCATCGTGTCTGCAAAGGATGACAAAGAGGAAGAAGGAGAAGAATTATTCATACTAAAGCTCATTTCTGTGCGTGGTGGAGCTCGAATTTCACAAGAAAACACCACAGCAAGATTAAGAATACAGAAAAGTGATAATGCTAATGGTTTATTTGGCTTCACTGGAGCATGTATCCCTGAGGTAAGGTGGTCATAATGGAAATTGTAGGTGATATTTCAGGCACAGAAAGCTAAATGGCAGGACCAAGTGACCTGAACAAACCCTAGATTTTGCAGTGTTTGCTTTTGTGGTTAAGCAAACTTTTCCTAGGATTTGGAGATGCATATGTTCTGTTAATACAACCTCAGTTCCACTGGGATTTACTATATAATTTTAAAAAACTAAAGAAAAAAATGGTTAAGAAAATTTAGTTTACTATATAAACTGAAGACTAAGGCTTAATTTTTTTTTTCTAGAAAAATATTTTACCTTCACTTCTGTTACATTTGAGTTACCAGTTAAAATGTAAGATTTAATTCTCTGGTTTTTTTTTGAGAATGGATTATTGCAAAGATTTTTATTTTAGTTTTCTGTGTCACATGATGTGTTTGAGATAATTTTACTAGAGATCATGCAATGACAAAGTGTTATGGATTTTTCCACCTTCATTTGCTGTCATAAACTAAGTTATAATTTGCATATGTTTGATGTCAGTTGGTTGATTTAGTAGTGGTTTTTTTTGTTGTTTTAGTTTTAACAGATGAAATCTTTTTTCAGTGGTATCCATTCTATATGCAGAGTGTAAACTTGCTACTTTTTGAGGAGGCTTGAAATAAACATAAATCATTCTTTACTTCTTTAATCAATTATAAGGGGGAATAACATGATAGCTATCTCTACTGGTATTGGATTATTTTGTGGAAAAAAAAATTTAATATAGTTTTCATTTGGGAACTCTTATGAGCTTTAATTACATTCTTTTTTAATCAAAGTGCTTATGATGTTTTTAAAATAACTGTCTTGCCTGAGTGATACTAGTTTTCAGTTTGGTTCAGTTTGCTTATTGTGTGCCTACCATATGCTATGATAATAGATTCCTTCAGGTTCAAGTACCTCTGATACGCTGTGATGCCACAGATCATCAGCCAACCATGAAGAAAAAAAATAATTATATGGCACGGTAATTGTTTTGCACCTATCATATGTCCATTTCACCAGGGAAGTATTAGAGCTCTTAGTGGTGATGCAGGAACACAGCATTTTTTTACCAGTAGTTTAACTGTGCATATCTGTCTACTAGGCAGCTGAAGTCACACACAGTATCTATGCTTTCTTACAAAGCAGCCCTGAAATTTATCTAATGCATAAGATAGCTTTAACCTTTCCAATAACTTTCAGATAAAATTATTTTCTATGTTAATTTTATGAACGTTATTTTCTAAAATAGAAGGTCAGTACCAATTAAAGCTTCATTCCAGAGACGTGAAGTTGTCGCTGCAGAAGTCATGTTATCTGTGAAGATACAGAATTGTAAGGAGGACAGTAGAAGAGAAAAATCTGTTTTTCTGAATGATGATGGTATAGTTTATTTCTATCCATAGTGTGTCTGGTTAGAGAAAGTGCTGATCCAAATCTTTCTTTAAATTATTGCTAAGGAAAATTACAATATTGACGTTATTATAAAGCAATAGTTTCATTTGCTTTCGACAGGTACATTTCAAGCATATTGATTCTGTCTCTGACGCATAGTTTTAGGAAAGGGGTTGTGTCCAGGACGAACTGCAGTGTATTGTTATTTGTTACCTTAATAGTCCTCAGGGAGGCATCAGACTTTTGCAGATTCCACTAGGATTGTTCTGATTGGCATCAAGGTCAGTTTCAGCTTCCTAACACTCCAAAAGAGCTGAAAGTAACATGACAGCAATTTTTTACTTGAACATTTGTCTGGCATTAAATATTTTCGTGTTATTTAATGAAATTGCCTTGATTTACTTTGACAGTAATAAACGTTCCAAATTTTTGCTTTCTTCCAGACTGCTGATGAAGGTTCCACTATATCCTGTGTTGTGGAGCGTACAAGGGGAGCCCTAGACTATGTGTATATAAAGTACATTATCTCACAGGTTGATTCCACTGGCATTAATTACTCTGTTACCGATTTTTCTAATAGCAGTGGCACTATCACATTCGTTCCTTGGCAGAGATCAGAGGTAAACCCTACCTTCCTATTAACAATTCATCCTGTCCTTTACAAACCTCCTGGAAAATACCTTCTGAGGGTGCTTGGCTGGTTTGCATACTAGAGAGTGTTTACTTCACATGGCTTTTCTTCTTATTATTTTTTATTTTGTTATTTTATGTTGTTATTTTTTTGTTATATATATATTTTCTTTCTTTCTTTTTTTCCATCCCTGACAACAAGAAAGTGTTATTTGTAGCTCTGTGTATATGTCAGTTCAAAAGTCACCATGTGTGCATGTACATATTAGATATATGTACATATACATAAAAAATATTAACTGTATTTATGTGTATGTGTACATATACTTTAAAAAGTGTAGATAGTCCATGTACTTTCGAAATTGGAAAATGATCAGGTTTGATCTGAGTGTTGTAACTCAAATTTATGTCCACAACAATTAAATAGGCAATAGTAAGATTCATTGCTGTTCTTGCACTCAAGGCTATCCAGGTTCTGTCTCCTTTTAAATTCAAAATCAGAAACAGGAGATTAAAGGTGTTCTTGTAACAATAGCTGTTTTTGAGTCTCCCTGAAATGATTACTGTCTGCTTTAATCTATTCCTCTGCATAAAGTGTGCGAGCAACTGGAACATAAGGAAATTATTCAATATTCTGGCCTTAGAGACACCTGAAATTGGTAATCAGAATTGCATCTCTGAGTTGGGGGAGAGAAAGAGAAATGATACATAAGGGAAGCTTTAGCTGCTTCTGAGAAAGCTTTCTAAAAGTCTTACGAAATTCCTTATCTGAATTAGTTTAAAAAAAAAAGAAAAAGAAAAAAGAAATACCAGGATACCAGGATACACTGAAGAGTAGGAATTCAAAGCTACAGAGGCCCACAATTAAAAAATTATGTGGGCAGACTGGAGGTCCAAAAGAGGGCCAGAAAGATGATCAAAGAGCTGGAGAACCTGTCCTCTAAGGAAAGACTCAAGGGGTTAGATCTTTTCACCCTTTAGAAGGGGACTTTGATCCCATTATTACAGTACCTAAAGGGCAGCTCCAGAGTTGACAGAGGCTCTCTCTTCTCAAGAAACCACAGGAGAAGACAGAGGGCAAAGAGTACAAAGATAGAGTGGGAGAGGTTTTGTCTTGAAATTTTTTACAACTACTGGAACGACTTCCTTAGGGACAGGGTCGGGTTGTCCCGACCTCAGCATCTGGGCCAGGGCAATCCCAAGCACAAACACAGGCTGGGCAGAGAAAGCACTGAGAGCACCCCTTGGGGGGGGAAGGACCTGGGCGTGGTGGTTGATGAGAAGCTCGACATGAGCCGGCAATGTGTGCTTGCAGCCCAGAAAGCCACCCGTACCCTGGGCTGCACCAACAGCAGCGTGGGCAGCAGGGCGAGGGAGGGGGCGAAGGAGGAAATTCTTCCCTCAGAGGGCGGTGAGGCCCAGGCCCAGGCTGCCCAGAGGAGCTGCGGCTGCCCCATCCCTGGCAGAGCCCAAGGCCAGGCTGGATGGGGCTGAGGGCAGCCTGGGCTGGGGGGAGGTGTCCCTGCCCATGGCAGGGGGTGGCGCTGGGTGGGCTTTAAGGTCCCTTCCAGCCCAAACCAATGTATGGTTCTATGGTAGAATTCCCATCACCAGGGGTGCTTAAGATGCAGTTGAACATGGTGCTGGATTATTTCATCTATTTTTTTTTTTTCCATGAAACATTGAACTTCATCTTTTGATGTCCCATCCAACGTGGGCTGTCCTATGATTAAAATTCTGTGGTAATAAACAGCGTGTGCTAGAAATAGAAATAAAAATAATCTGTTTCAATGAATTCAATCCTGATGTACAGCACAGAATTGTTAAATTTATTTGAAGAAGTGGTGCGGGACCACAGTACTGTAGAAACAACATACACTTTCTATTATTGTTTGTATAATAAGGATGAATTGTGAGTAGAAAATACCATCCTCAGTTTCACTTATATCAGGCTGCAGAAGTCAATGTGGACTCAAATTCGCTGAAGTCATTTGCAGGGATCCCAGTGACTTCACTAGAACTGTGAATCTGGATAATGTGATGACTGGCAAAAGCGTGTGGTATCTGAAAATAGTTCATTCATGTTATAATAGTTTGTTCATTCAGCTTTATTTCTCTGTGAAATGATATTACTGCATTTCATACAATCATATATAGCAGAAATTTCCAAAGCTTTTCTAGCATGGCAACATAGACGAGGCCCACATTACTCTATCTAGTGGCAGAAAATGGCTGATGTAGGCTCTTGCTACACAGCTTACTGGTCCAATTTACTGCATACATACAGAGGAGCTAATGTGCATGGCTCTAAGAAACGGGCTGGTAGCAAGCTGCTCTTCAGGTGGGATATCCTAAGGGACTTTCAACTGACATTTGTAATCTACTCATTACCATGCCTCTAAATATGATCAGCTACTTAAATGTTTTCTATATGTTTGTCCGACCATATCGAAACATAAAGAAAGATGGAATTTTCTGAAGTGAATGTGTTAGCGTGTTTAGAGCAAGGTTATGTTAGTAAATCGTATGATCTGCAGGTCAAAGTGTCAGGTGGTATAATAAGCTCAATTTATTTGCTCTCTAAATTGGATTAATCACTGTAATGTCTCTTCATAAGCATAATTTCAAAAAGATTTTAAAATTTATCAGATATTTCATGTTCAGTACATGGAAATTAAACTCTGCTTTTGTGAAGATATACAAAACCAACCAAACAAGTATTTATTATCACTTATTTATGTAGTTTGAAACAATTCAGAAAATATGCCTTCCATTTCCAGTAGCTTGGAAGCATTGTTTTTGGAAAGCATATTCTAGACATAAAATGTTATCTTAGAAATTAGTTGAATTTATGTGGAGAGCAAAAATAGTGTCCTTTGCTTTCAGAACTATACAGCAGATACAGCTGACTGACTAATCAAAGAATGTTGCATGGTTTGATTTCTCCATGATTTGGTCCTTCTCTAGGTGTTAAATTTGCATGTTATTGATGATGACATTCCGGAGTTAAATGAATATTTCCGTGTGACATTAGTCTCTGCAGTGTCTGGAGATGGGAAACTAGGTTCAACTCCTACCAGTGGAGCAAGTATAGATCCAGAAAAGGAAACTACTGATATCAGCATCAAAGCCAGTGACCACCCATACGGTAACAATGATGGGAATTATACAGCTTTGTTTCAGATTATTGTGTAGTTCTTTCCAGTCAGATGAAAACTTTGCTTGGTTGTAATAGTTGAGGAAGCAATCTCATATATTCCACTTTATCTAACTTGAATTAATTCATTGTTTATATACATGAATGAATACTGAATTAGTTTTCTTTTATAATTTTACAAAAAGGCCTCAAATCTTCCCTGCCCAAACAAGCAATGATTCTCTTGTGAGGGCAAATAAAGGCTCTGCATGTAGTTGATCCTGTCCAGGTTTTTCATCAAATGAGAATTCCTGACAATGAGAGTCATTTCTCCATATGTCTTGTACCAGTAAATACGCAAAACCGTGGCCTGTGAGGCTCTTTTGGGAAGAGAAGGTTTTATTATTGTGCTGTGCCTTTTATCAAGACTGACAAGAATATCAGTGAGAGAGGGTAAGGCACACAGCACATCTCTGGAAATAGTGTGATTGAGGCTTAAGGGTATACTGGTATATGTGGTTTTTAATTTCAGAACCATCACAAGATATGTTATCAATCACTTTATTTAAATTGTTTATCATCTTTAAAATTTGTTATGAAAAGCCATGTAAGTAGTAATTCTTGTCTTCCAGGTCTGCTCCAGTTCTCTGTGGGGCCACCTCCTCAGCCAGGTGATAAAATGATTCTTCCAGCCTCTTCTGTGCCCCATATTACTATTAAAGAAGAAGCTGGACACGTCAGATTACTGGTAGTTCGTGCACAAGGCCTTCTTGGAACAGTTCTGGTGGAATACAGAACAGTGCCAGTCACAGCTTTCAGTCCCAAAGATTATCAGGTATGGCAACTGCCAAGGTGGTATAATTGTTTTGGAATTAATTAGAGTTATTTATCGTGGAGATAGCTTTCAGTTTGACTGCTCTAGCCCAGCTATGATTCTTTCACAGAAAGACTACTTTACAAGGTGATGTGGCAAATGGATATGTAATATTCACTTAAAAATATACATCATGTGACTTCTCCATTCTTTTCTCTGCAGTAAGTTGCATTGTCTAGGAAAAGCCTCTGGTTTTGAACTTTTTTTTTTTTTCTTAACAGAGTTTCCAGTGTAGCAATTTGTGAGTTTTGCTGTTGTTACAGACCATATTATTCAAGTGCATGTACAGGTTAACATTATGCTTGTACATACTGGGATTTGTATATGCCTAGCAAAATAACCTGCATGTATCTGCACTTGCTTGTCCAACTGATCATTTGTGCAGAAAAATAAGAAAAATGTACATGAATGCAGATGCTCACCAGTATGTCAACTTAGATGTCTTCTTCTTTTTTTTTTTCTTTTGTAAAACAGATTTTTCAGATTTTTTTTTAAAGCTTAAGTGAGCAAAAGTAGATGTTTTGAAAAAGACAAAATGAAGGTTCTGTTTCTTTTTTTTATATGGATGAAAACATTAGACTTGAACAAAAATATGAAGAGCTCTTATATTGCAGGCTGTTGTGGGTACACTGGAATTTCAGCCAGGAGAAAGATACAAGTACATTACTGTTAACATCACTGATAATACTATTCCTGAATTAGAAAAAACGTTTAAAGTGGAGCTGTTGAACCCAGAGGGAGGAGGTAAGGCACATATATCAGGCCCTTAGTTGTATTTTCATGACCTCTACTCGTTCATAAAAATCTTGTCTTTCTTGGCATTATTTTCTATGTTATTTCTGAAAACAAACAAAAAGCACCTCTACATCCCCACCCCCATACAGCTGTCTTTTTTCGTAGGGAAGAACTGTTCCTCAGTTCTTTTCTTAATCCTTGGTGGAAACAACCAGATCCCATAGCAAGTATATTATTACCATGTATTAGGGAAAGTGTATCACTGCCATCTGTTAGGTCATCTAAAGGCAATTGCTGCTTTTCACTTTGTATAACTTCATGGTTGGTAATGAGAACTAAAATAATGCAAAAATATATTAGCAATATGTTGCATTTCAAAAATATGGAATATTTATAAAATATTTAAGGCTAAACAGTCAAAGTGTTGTGTTTTTGTTTGTTTGTTTTGGTTTTTTTTTGTTTTGTTTTGTTTTTTCTTCCACATGAGTGAAATCAGAAGAACTGCAATACATAGGTCAAATGGATTATAGCAGTAATAGGCTGTGGATGTTGAGGGCCATAGGGAGTTTGCTGAGCTGTAGCTGCAGAGGTAGCTCGTAGATAACTGTCTGTAAGAACAAGACAAACACTTGAAAGAATTATTGGTTTGAAGGGCTAGTCTGAAGGGACGGCAAAGCATAGTGGTGCTGCCACATAAACCCCTGAATACCTTACAGATTTTTTTTTCCATTTGAGAAAAATTTTAACGGAGATTGTAAAGCTTGTTGGAGGGAAAAGTAATTAGAAACACTGACAGCCATAAATTGATTTTTTTTTTTTAAACTGATGTTATTTTTTTAAACAATTCAGAAATTGCAAGTGTGGTCCCTTCTGGGAGGATGTATCAGATTTCCTTGAATTAATCCAGCTCTCTGCTATGATTGTATGTGTCTATGGTGCAACATGGTCTCAGTGATTCTTTTGGTAAAGTCTTGAGACTTTTCACGTATTTTGTCTTTTTGGTTGAATAGTTGTTTTGTTAAAAGGAGTCAAACTTTTCTCTTTCAAATTGTTGTGACAGAAAATTTACAACTAACTTTAGTAATCCAGTAACTATATAGCCTTTTTAAAATGAGCCTTCTTTTTGGCCTTTCCAACACAAACACAAAGCTTATGAAGTCCCCATTAGTTAAGTTTTCTGCAGATTTTCCCAACATTTTCACTTTGTGAGAAAATATTAGAATAAGGAGCTTGAGGGACTTTATCGTCTCCCCTACCTTTTTTTTTTTTTTTTTTTTCAATTTAGATTCCTCCATGACAAGCCTCAGTTAGGAGTGAGAAAGGGGAAATACAAAATGGGGACACAAAGAGGGAAAGAGAGGAAAGATAAACTATGTGTATGTGTTTTCTTTCATTCTGACTTCCCATTGCTATTTCCAATGTCATAAATTAAGTAAGAGGTGGCATATGTAAATATTTCAGTCTTTATTAGAACTCCTGTACACTTTCAGAAGCAAAGTTGATACCTTCCTAGAGTGCTTCCCTCTTTTTTTCCTGTTGTCCAGAATAGTTTAAATTTCTCTTTGCTTGCGCTCTGATTTATAAATGTATATATGTGTATATATCTGTATGTCTGTCATCTTAAAGTTGCTGAGCTCTTTAGAAATGATGGCAGTGGTAGTGGTGATGGGAACATGGATTTCTTCCTTCCAACTGTCCATCAGCATGGTAAGCATTTTGGATTAATCTTTATTTCTTTATGCTAACTGTAATATCCCTCATGAACTACACTACTGACACAGTTTATCATAGTGTTATTTTGCTTGTGGTTTGAGATATATCATAGAGTCCTGTCAAAACATTCTTTCCCATTTTAAAAAAGGCTTAATTTCAACAACAGTCAATACTAACCGTAATACAGAAAATAACAGCTTCTCTATCTTCAAAGCTGTATTTTTATAGAACACAATGTAGTTATTCCAGAAGTAGTTAGAAAAATTAGCTTTGTTTGTAAATTTTGTAAAATTTTCTGGAGAGCAAAGAGGAGAGAAACTTTTTAAATTTAAGGTAATTTAAAAATTACCTGACTGTGTGTTTTGATACTTTCTTTTGCCACTTGCTTTATGCTTTGATCTCTGCATCTCAAAAATACTCTTAATAAAAAGTGGTGTTAGCTCTTTTTTTTCTAAAAGAATGCTTTGATTATTTTTCATTTTTGAAGTCTATTTTTGTCACAACATACAGAAAACAAAGATAATTTAATCTTGAGAAAATTAAAAACATACAATATGCAGAAATAAGATGAAAACAAAAGCACCTACTATGAGGGAAACGCTAATGATGGCGGATTTTGAATTAAACCCTAGAGACCTGAAAATATTGTGTTAGCACCCATTATCGAAATCAAATAATTTATTCCACAGTGACAGCCTGATTTTCTGTTTTATTTGAAAATACAAAGGAGTTCAGTTTGAACCTGAGAGTAAGTCTGTGGTTTAACCACTTTTTGGAACTTCCTGGGAAGTGTTGTTTCCTCTTCTGTGTTTCCAGATTTTTTTTAAAATGCCAGGCTCTTTCTCTTTCTAAGCAGCAAGTTATCTCACACAAGATGATCATTACAGTAGTAGAATTTCCTGGACTAGCTTTTTCTTTGTTCCAGCTTCAGTTAAAATAGTACCTGCTTTTGTCCTGTCTGCACTGCTTACACTGTGTTTTACCACGTAACTCTCCCCTACCCTAAATTCTAGTTCATTTTCCTTAATTAGACAAGTAATTTTATTTTTGATCCTCTCTTAAAATATTTGCATTTTATATGTTGCTTTGGAGTGTTGTTCCATAGAAGGGCTGCCAGGACTGCATTATTGAAAGTGAGTTCCTTATCCATGTGGATAATTATTCCACATTTAAAACAAAAAAAAAACACACCACAAAATGCAAAACAGCAGAAATATTCCAGTTATGCTTTTCTGTGTGCTTTTTGTAACAAACTTCCTTAGCTTTTAAGAAAAGATGGTATAAAAAAATAACTCATTTTGGCACTTGCACTTACAGCCAGCTTGGGAATTGCATCCCACATCGTTGTGACTATTGAGGCTTCTGATGATGCTCATGGCGTCTTTGAGTTCAGTACTGAGTCACTCTCGGTAAATGGAACTGAGCCTGAAGATGGAGATAGCAATATTATGTTGCAGGTTAGAAAGTTTTGGGTCTCATATTGCTATGCAATCCTCTTTTATGTCTATTTTACAGAGCATTCTGCAATATTTTTATAATAGGTCTACAGCATTTTAACTTAACTTTATCATGTACATTTGTCTTGACATTTTATACTTCACTTTCTAAAGTGTATCTTTCAGCTTAAAACTAAAATGTTTTATATAAGTTTAAATTTACTTCTACTTGTTTACATTTGAGGTATGAATATTTTAAAGTAAGTGCTGATGACACAACAAATACAGCAAAGCTAAGATGATAAAGATTACACTGTTTTTAAAATTAGTTTATTTTTAACTCATCATGTCAATGACTTTGCACTGTATATAATGGAGGGGCTGGATTGTGTGCAGCTTGCAGTTGGCAATGACATGCTTAAGATCCTCCGGGTAAGGATTAAGGGACATGGAAATAAGTTATAACAATAAGATGAAGTTGTTGTGGGAGTCTGCTATAGACCACCCAGCCAGGAGGACAACATTGCCAAATTATTCTATAATGAACTAAGGGATATCTCTAGGTCATCTGCCCTTGTCCCTGTGGGTGACTTCAACTTCCCAGATGTTAGCTGGGAATACCATACAGCCAATACAAACAGGTACTGGAAATTCCTGAGGCACGTTAACAATAACTTGTTGGTACAGTTACTCTGGAAGCTGACTAAGAAAGGTGCCCTCCAGATTTGTTGCTTGTAAACAGTGAGGGTCTTGTGGGTGAAGTGGTGATTGGAGGCTGTCCTGGCCATAGTGACCATGAGATGGCTGAGTTTAAAATCTTTGGTAATAGGAGGAAAACTGCCAGCAAAAGTTCAGCCCTAGCTATGGAGACAGCAGACTTCAGACTACTCAGTGAACTAGTTTGTGAGGTCCCCTTGGAACCTGCTTTTGAAGGTATTGGAGTCCATCAGTGCTGGTTAGTTAAGTAACACCTCTTAAGAGCACAGGAACAGGCAATTCCAAAGAGTCAGAAGTTGAGCAAGCTGGGCAGAAGGCCAGCTTGGCTGAGCAGGGATCTTATTCTAGAATTTAGGCGAAAAAGGAAAATCTGTGGGCATTGGAAGCAAGGTCAGTTGAACAAGGACTACAGAGGTGATGTTCACTCAGAGTTGAAGCTGGCCAGTACTGTGGGGACAACAAAAAGTGCTTTTTTTAAAGGATGCTAACAGCAAAAGGAGGAGCAGAGAAAACATTGATCCATTACTTGTTGAGGTTGGTAACCTCACAAATAAGTACGCCAATAAAGCAGAGGTTAATGCCTTCTTTGCCTCTGTCTTTAACACCAATGATGGGCTCGGGGACACCCAAAGCTCTGAATTTCAGGACTGTGATGATGATAAACTCCCAGCCAACTTTGAACTTGTGCAGGATTTGCTGCTCCAGCTGGATGCATATAAGTCTATGGGGTCCAGTGGGATTAATCCCAAAGTACAGAAAGAGCTGGCTGATGTCATTGCAAGACCTCTCTCAATAATTTTTCAATAGTCTTGGAGTCTGGAGAGGTCACAGTTGACTGGAATTAAGTTAAACGAGGAAGTGCTGGATTCTGCACCTGGCAAGGGGCAATGCTGGCTGTACGGACAGGCCTGGGGACAAGAGGCTGAAGAGCAGCCCCATGGAAAGGGATCTGGGGGTTTTGCTTGACAGCAAGAGAAATATGAACCAGCAGTGTGCCTTAGCAGCCAAAATGGTCAACTGTGTTCTGGAGCATAAGGCACAGCAATGCTGGATGGTCAAGGGAAGGGATTGTCCTGCTCTGCTCTGTGCTGGTGAAGCCTCACCTCTAGCACTGTGTGTGCTACAATATATGAAGGACATAAACTATTAGAGAGCATCCAAAGGAGGGCTACTATGGTGGTGAAGGGTCTAGAGGGCAAGAAGTATGAGGAGCGGCTGAGGTCCCTGGGTTTGTTCAGCCCAGAGCAGAGCAGGCCGAGGGCAGGCCTCATGGCGGCCTGCAGCTCCCTCACGAGGGGAGCGGAGGGGCAGGCGCTGAGCTCTGCTCTCTGGGGACAGCGACAGGACCCGAGGGAACGGCATGGGGCTGGGACAGGGGAGGGTCAGGCTGGGGGTTAGGGAAAGGTTCTGCACCCAGAGGTGGTCGGGCACTGGGACAGGCTCCCCAGGGACATGGTCACAGCACTGAGCTGCCAGAGTTCAAGAAGCATTTGGACTACTCTGTCAGACATGCGATTTGATTTTGGGTGGTCCTGTGTGGAGTCAGGTGTTGGACCTGATAATCCCTGTGGATCTTTTGTAACTCAGGATATTCTGTGATTCTGTGACTTTGCTGTATGCCATTTTACACTTTTATGTTCTTCTTTCTTATAGTACAAAGAAATACATAAATCTTTGTGTTTTCCACTTAGGTTGTGAGAACTCATGGGGCCCTGTCTGAGGTGACTCTGTATTGGGTCATAGTCTGTGATCTTACAGAAGACCTGGTCTCTGCATATGGGAATGTAACATTTGATGTTGGCCAAGTGAGAGCAAATATTACCATACAAGTTTCTCCTGACAACGTGCCTGAACTGGATCAGGTGTTTTCAGTTTTGATCATCAATGTGTCCAGTGGTCGTCTTGGAAATCACACTAATGCAACATTAACAGTTTTAGCTAATGATGATCCATATGGACTGTTCATCTTTTCTGAGAGAAACAGACCAATAAAAGTTGAGGAAGAAACAAAAAATATCTCCCTGACAATAGTAAGGCTTGGTGGTCTTCTTGGTACAGTAGTGGTTACATACAGAACTTTAGGTGATGATGAAAAGTCACCCTTTCTTCCACCTGATGTTGTTAGAGCAATACAAGGAGAAGATTATATACCCATTACTGGTTATGTGATCTTCGCAGCCAATGAAAGCGAAGCCACAATATCTTTGCCTATTTTGGATGATTATGATCCTGAGAGGTCAGAATCTGTTTTTGTGGAGCTAAACAATACTGTTTTGATCGACAAAGTACAGGATCGGCCAAGTAAGTGTCTTTCATATGTAAACCAAAAGCTTAAATATGTAGGCTAATATTTATATTTAATAGGATAAAATGCAGCAATTGAAATTACAGTAAAATTTTACCTCTGCCTAACTCTGTATAGTTAAGAATCCTGTAAGTTATATGTCAGAGTATCTCACATTAAGTATGAAGATTCTGTGTGTCAGCATATATTTCCTTTACCACAAAATTTTGTCAGGGGTGGACATTTCTTTCTCCCTTCTGCATCTGCTTTATCCCAGGTGTTTTAGGCCAACTGTATTACTGTATTGGTTTTGTGTGCTAATACCTGCTCACCTGTTGTTTCTGTAAAGCACAATGATAGGAAATAAGCTAGTTGCACTTACTGAAAGCGAAAAAAGCCTTTTAAACATTAAGTGGTGTAGAATTGCAGCTTCATGCTGGCTTTTTAGCGTAGAGGATGTTTGCCCGATCAGATAAATTCAGGTCATTACAGCCTTATTTATGCTTAAGAGCTTCTTGGCATGCCTAATTTCCCTTCCCTCTCCCCCATGACTCTCCCACATTAATCTTGATTTTTAAGGGAAACACTACAAAAAATTCTACTGGGAAACTGAAAGGTTACTTATAGTTCATCATTGCTAGTGTAAAATTCTATTGTCCTATGGACAAATAAATAAGTAATTTTGCTAGTACCTCACCTCTTCAAAGAACTGGTGTTTTGTATGCTCCACAGCAGGGTAGAATAATAAGTTAGTAAGAATGTGGATTTTCTGACATAATATAATTCAAACATCAAAAATATGCTTGTGCAGTTTGTAGTTATATTTTGTCCAAATCTAAAATGAAAATTTTATTGAAAGCTAGTAGTGGCCATCCACTAAACTCAGGTGTATGTATATGAACAGTATAGCCATATATAGGAGGCATTTCAGGCTTGCTCTAAGAGGTTTTTTTTATATTTCAGTTGTAAATTCTCCTCGTCTTGGATCAGTGGGTGAGACTATAGCTCATGTAATTATCAATGCCAATGATGATGCTTTTGGAACACTTCAGCTTTCAGCTTCAGCTGTGCGAGTTGCTGAAAATTATGTTGGACCAATCATTAACGTGACCAGAACTGGGGGAATTTTTGCAGATGTTTCTGTGAAATTCAAAGCTATGCCAATAACTGCAACAGCTGGTAAGAAATCAAAATAGCAGAAATACACATTCTGTGTTAAACCAGAAAGAGCATACTGTATGCTTCGAGTAACCAAAGCAAGCAAGTGTGTATTGAATGCAGTCTAGTAAAACAAGTAGAAAAAATACCAAAGTGTGAGATACTTACTGAGTGTACTTAGGAGACAGGAATTCAGGTCCTATAGAAGAGACCTTACATCAAATTTAAAAAAACTCAGAGATATCATCACTGAAGAATCTAGCAAGAAAACTAAGGAAAGGAATTGGCTGTTTGTTTCCCTGGTGGCCACTCACTTTCTCAAAAAAATAAAATAAAATAAAAAATCCTGTAGTAGTATATATAGCTAGTACTTAGTCCTTTGTACATATTTCAACCTACCATACATGGCTTATTTGAGTTTCTTGGAGGGAAATTGAGAGCTGGTGACTCCTCTGTGAAACAGACAAATGTTAAGCACAATTCAAGAAGACTTTTACTTTGCAAATGAAAGGTAAAGCTCTCAGGTGATCCCTGAAAAGCTCCACGAGGGAAGGAGTGACCTTATGTCCTTTAGTAAAATCTCCTTTGAAAAAGGTACTTCTGTTTCATTTTATCTCTTGGAAAGCCAGACAACTATCAGAAATCAAATATAGAAATGTCACAGTTGTGTGATCTTCTCAATGGAAGATAATAATGGACCTTTTGTAATTGCTTCTTGGACTGACAGTGTAAACTCTGTTTTGGCCAAGATGAGATTTATTTTCATCCATCCAGATATCTAAAAGGCACTAGGAAATAAACAATTGTATTTTCTGGGTATGAAGATAAAGAAAAAAAAAAACACAAAAAAACACACCAACATATGAACACAAGGGAATGCAAAAAGAACAGATAAATATTAGTGCTGATAAACATTAGTGATGTTTCATAATGAACCAGAATGCCTTAATATTCTTCTGTGTTTTGATTGTTTTGTTATTTTTTCATGTACAAATCTAGGTGAGGACTACAGTGTAGCCTCATCAGATGTTGTCTTACTAGAAGGAGAAACAAGTAAAGCTGTGCCAATTTATATAATTAATGATATCAATCCTGAAGTTGAGGAGTCCTTTTATGTTCAGCTGCTGAATCAAACGACAGGAGGAGCCTTGCTTGGATCTTTGACGAGGGCAGTCATAACCATTGAGGCTTCTGATGACCCGTTTGGATCCTTTGGTAAATGAGTCTTATTTGCATATTTTCTCTTGTCCAGTAGCAATCTGCTGATTTGTGGGTGAGTTATTACTGGGCAATGGAATAAAAATTTTCAGAATACAAAAAGGGAAGTCTGGATGAACACAGTAAAGGACAAAATAAGATAAACTAAATTAAAACGTGTAAGTAAGGGCAAATGGTGCCCTTATATAGCGAAATTGAAGCATTCAGTCAACTTATATATCAAGATTTTGTGAGACGAAGGTGGATTTTGGAGTCTCCTAATGGGGATGGATTTTAATTTAATTTGTATTTTTTTATCTATTCTAAATGTTGCATTTCTGCAATAGCTTGAAGCTTAAGTTTACATGCCAAAACCTGTTTAGATAGTGCAGTGTCATTGTTTTACAAAATAATCAGGCAAAGCAGGTTTAAATATCTGGGGAAATTGGAAAGTACAAATATGACTTAAATTGCATTCTTGTATGTTCTGGTTGTTAGTTATTGTAGTTTTTCTTCTTTCTATCATTATCAGTAAAATGGATTGTGGACACTTTCCAAAAATAGTTTCATTACACAGGTTTTGAGAAAAAAATGGTAATTTCAAAAATTTAATGACATTTTAGAAATTTATCTTTTCTATTTATTTTTTCTATTTCAGTATTTCTGGTGTATGTTTTCCAGCCATTTTATTTGACTTACTCTTTCTCCCTTTAGTACCCTACTTTATTTCAGTTATTCCATTTTATCAGCAAAATGTAAAGGAAATTGACAAAAGTAAATAATTCCACATGGATAATTCATTAACTTCATTCTTAACAACTAAAGATTTTATACAAGAAAGACTTATATTTGAAACAATTTAGATGGAATATGTTGACACATTTTTTCCATACGTGACATAAAAAATGATAAAAAATTTCCTCACTGGGAAAAATTACCTTCTGACCGTCTTCTAAAAACTTAGATCATGGCTAGCCTTGAACAATGGATACGTTGGAATAAACTCTTGGGTGGGGGCTGAATTTTCATGCCAATTTTATTTGCAGATAAAATGATACTGAAAGTTCAATTTGAAGTTTAAACCTGATTAACATTTTTTTAATTGTGCAAATGAATGCAATCAAGTGAAATAAAATATATAATTCAGTAACTAGGATGGTGTTTTTATTTTAAATATTACTGTTAATGAAATACACCTCTTTGTGCTGCACTTCAGTGTTCCAGATGACCGAATTTACTGTGGAGGAGCCTGAATCTGGATCAGTACCCATAAATCTGCCAGTAATCCGCAATGCTGGGACACTTGGTAACGTTACTGTTGAGTGGGTTGCTACCATTGGTGGACACCCTGCTGATGAGGACTTGCAGGTTGCCTCAGGCAATATTACTTTTGCCCCTGGGGAAGCCTTTCAGATGCTACTATTGGAAATCCTGGCTGATGATGTTCCAGAAATAGAAGAAGTAAGTCAAGCACTTACATCTTCCTTGAAGATGGTATTAATTTTGACTTGTTCTAGAAATATGTATGATGGAAAACAAGAAATGTTCCGGCAGGAAGGTGCTATAATTTCATGTTATACTTTGCTTGTAATTATTGTTAGAAAAACCACAAATTGTCTAGCTGCATTACTTCTTTTTCTTTTCTTCTCTTTGAGATTGTCCGTGTAGAATTAACTCAGGCCTCCAATGGTGGTGCTATTGGGTTAGATGGCGTGGCAAGTATTATAATACCTGCCAATGATAATCCTTATGGCACAGTTTTCTTTCATCAATCCTTATATCGAGTTCAGGAGCCACTAGAAAGAAATTTGCTGGCAAACATAACAGTCAGGCGAAGGTTTGTATAATGTTTGCTTTATTTGTAATTACTATTTATTCTTCACTTTTGTTTTCACTATAATGTCAAATTTCATGCTCCTCTCATAAAAATATGTGCATCAATTCTTTGATCTGCCATCTCAATGTATTTTCATTTCAAACACATTGTTTTTGAAGTAGATGTCTGTGTATTACATAAATTACTTAAACGTAGTATACATTGAATACTTTGTAGTATACATTGTATACTTTGTATACATTTGTATACATTTGTATACATGTAGTATACATTGTATACATTGTATACAGTAGTATACATTGAATACGCTGAGTTTACATTGGCAATGTAAACTCAGCGTACACAGTGTACTATTCATTTTGTCCGTTTAATCATCAAATCATTTAAACCTGCATGGTAGCCTGTTCCTGTGATTTGAACAGGAGGACAAAATGGCCAGCCCTTACAGGATGAAAATAAGAGAAGGAAAACAGGTTTTATGCATGTGATCCTAGAGGAAGGATGATAAGTCTGGGTGTCACCGGCTTTTTCTTCCTTGCAAGTAAGGAGAGCTGCCAAGTCCTGAAGAAGACTAAGTTAACTCCTAGAACCAAATGTTTACAAATATGCATTCTTAACAGACTACTACCTAAGCTATAAATAATCAAACTTGCTATCCACAAAAAAATAAGATAACTCAGTTATTCTGGTACTAGTTTCAAAGGGAATGCATTTTGATGTGTTATTTGGAATTTTTCAGCAATTCAGAAAGGGTCAGTTGATTTTGTTCACTTCTATTATTAACCCAGAAACATGTAGAATATTAGACATCCTTTGTCAACTAACAGAACTTTATTTTATTATAATGTCTTTTAGTGAGGGAAGATTTGGTCAGCTGCAGATTTTCTACAGCACTTCTGAGACTGACGTTGTAGCTCTTGCTGTGGAGCAAGGTCAGGATATCCTGGCCTACTACGAGCCTCCTGTACAAGGAATTCCTGACAAACCATCCAAGACCAGAGTGAATGTGTCAGCAGCAAGTGACCCTGTGTATTCCTGTGCAGCTCAGTGCCTAAAAGAACAAGCATGTTCAGCCTTTACATTTTCCAGTGCCTCAGGGATTCCTCTCTGCCTTTGGCTGACGTCAGATATCAGCCCATTAACTAACAACACTTCAGGGTTCCGGACCTACAAGAAAAACGTTACCAGTGCATTCGCCCTCTTCAGCACACAAGCCATCGCTGGCAGTGATTATGAACCTGTTACAAGACAGTGGGCCATAATGCAGGAAGGGGAAGAGTCTGCAAATCTAACAGTTACCATACTGCCTGACAGCCTGCCAGAACTGGATGAGAGATTCACTATAACCCTTTTGAAAGCAGAACTGATGAACGTCTCAGCCAGCTCAAAAAACCAACCAACCATAGGACAGCCAAATACCTCCACAGTTATCATAATGATGAATGGAGACGCATTTGGAGTGTTTAAGATCTACAGTGTAAGTCCCAATGCAACAGAGAAAGGTCTGTATGTTGAAGTAGAGGAACGTCCTCAGACCAACGTGCAGCTAATGATACACAGAACAGAAGGCAGCCTGGGACAAGTGACAGTGGAATGGCGTGTCATTGGTGGGACTGCTACTCCAAACTTGGATTTTATAGGTGTCGGTGAGACTCTGGTGTTTGCTGAAGGTGAGACAAGCTCTCGTTTTGGCTTCTGTTTTGTAAAACTAAGAAAAAGAAAAAAGAACGTGACAAGTACACGATACTGTGGATGTTTTGACAACTGATATCTTCTTCTTAGGCTAAATTTTCCTGAATGCTAAGGATACACGTGCAAAAGAGTATGGTTGTTCATTAGCATGTAGCATTATCTTGCAGAACACACACAGTGGTAGCAAAGCACAATGAAATATCTAAGCACAATAAATACCTAAGGGTTTTTATTAAAGAAATATTGCAGTATAAATATTGCACTATAAAGATTTCCTTTACCACATAAGTAAGGATTAATAAAGTCGAAGATAGTTGTTACAGCAAGGATAATGGAAATGAGAATCAGGCCTAAGTGGTCTTTTGTTAGCCCTCGGTCACTACAGTACTAATTTTTCATGACATCTCTTTAAATTCTGAGATCATATTGTAACATAACAAAACATATTTAAACGTAACATAACAGAACATATTTAAAAGAATTGCAAACAGGACAAACAAGTCCCTCTCAGACATTACTTAAGTACCATGCAGCATGCTGTATTTTATGCTGTATTTTATTTTTTCAAAGTCTGAGTTAATCGAACTGATATTTTGAAAGCAATTTCCAGGTGCGTAGTAAAGATTCTAGTGTGCTAGCTTGATAAATCATCTGAATAGTAAGGCATGGCTGCTGGCAATGATTGTGAGGCTGACATGTAATTACATTACCAGTTATAAGTTTAGTAAAAACTGATTTTGAAGTATTTTGAAAGACAATCTAGCAGGAAATACATATGTATTCTGTAAATTGATATTCTAATGATCATAAAACACAGCTGGGTTATGCACACGCACTGAACAACAGGATTGTGTTGTAAATTTTAATGGATATATAGCGACTAGAGATTAACGGTGTTTGCTGCTTACATTATTATTCTTTGATAGTCCCAAAGGCAAGGAACTAACAAAATGTCATCCCATTTCAATGCATTCCCTGGCTCAGTAAATGTACTCATATTGAATGTACACCCTTGTGTAAATGGTTCATCGGAGAGCTTAGCACCTGGCAATTTATTTTTTTTTCAAGAATGATATTCCCCTTTTCTAAGTTAAATTTTAAAGTCATAGAATTTGTAATGAAAATAAAGAATTCTAGGCACTCCGAAATAATTCCTATATAATTAATTTCTACATAGTATATTTAATGATGTGATCGTTTTATTGGCTTAATGTGACTGATCAATAGTAATTAGATAAAATTTCATAATGACATTCACTGACTTCCAGAAAGGTAAATAAGTTTGTTTCATGCAATTTTAATATATTTTATGTATTTAATTATTTTCAAAATGAGATGATTGAGTCTTTTTACAAGGTGGTTTCCAAGTGGACACACGGTTGTATACGTTCTTCTCCTTGTAGGTGAAACAAAGATGATGGTCACGCTGCCCATTATAGATGATCCAGAGCCAGAGGATGATGAAAGTATTGAAATCAGCCTGGTCCATACTGAAGGAGGGAGTCGAATTTTGCCCAGTTTTGACACTGTCACAGTGATTATTCTGGCAAGTGACAATGTGGCAGGAATTATAAGCTTCCATACAGCCTCAAGATCTGTTATTGGTTGTGAAGGTGTGTTCTTTGTGTTGACCACGCTCAAATTTTAATGCCAGTTTCCATCTTTGTGCTTTCAGTTGATAATGACTCACAATGATTGTGTTTCACTGTTCAGAGAACACCAGCAAGAAGTGAATATCCACATACCTGACATGTACTTTGAACTCGTGCAAGCATTCATAGAATCACAGAATGCTTAAGGTTGGAAGGGGCCTCTGGAGGTCATCTGGTCCTTTCCCCCTCAAGCAGGGCCACCTAGAGCAGGTTGCTCAGGACCATGTCCAGGCTTTTGAGTATCTCCAAGGAGGGAGACCCCACAATCTCTCTGGGCAACCTGTGCCAGTGCTCCCACACAGCACAAAAGTGCTGTCTGATATTCAGAGGGAACCTCTTGTGCTCCAGTTTGTGCCCGCTGCCTCTTGTCCTGTCCCTGGGCACCACTGACACGAGCCTGGCTCTGTCCTGTTCCACCCTCCCTTCAGGTATTGAAGGACACTGATGAGATCCCCCTGAGCCTCCCCTTCTCCAGGCTGAGCAGTCTCAGCTCTCACAGCCTCTCTTCCCTTCCCTTGATCACCTCGGTGTCCCTCTGTTGGAGTCTTCCCAGTACGTTTAGGTCTGTCTTGCACTGGGGAGCCCAGAGCTGGACCCAGTGCTCCAGGTGCAGCCTCACCAGTGCAGAGTAGAGGGGAAGGATAGCTCTCTCAGCCTGCTAGGGATACTTGGCCTAATTCAGCCCAGAATGCCATCAGCCTTCTTAGTAACAAGGCATGTTGCTGGCTCCTGCCCAGTGCAGTGTCCAGCAGGACCCCAAGCCCTTTCTGTCAAGCTGCTCTCCATCAGGGTGCACGCCCTGGTGCCTGGGGCTGCTCCCCGCCAGGGGCAGGACTCTGCCCTTCTCTTTGTTGGCCTGCACGAGGCTCCTGCCAGCCCACTTCATGACTGCCAACATACACACACCTAATAGTCATAAGCAAATCAGATCTATCAGCGACTTACAAAGAATTTAAAATATTCTAGAAAACATTCCTGCAGAAACACTAGGGTAACATCTTCCCTTTGTCTGTCCCATGAACCTGATGTTTTTTTATGGCAGATGATTTGGGAAGTAGCAATTATAAGAGAAAGCAAACATTTGAGAAAGAACAATAATAATTTGGTATGTACTAAACATTTCTACTATTGTTTTAAAGAATACACGGCATGTTTCATCTACAGTTTGATGCAGTTTTGCATAGGATGATAATAGTACTGGTGGTGATTGCTTTAGGTGGCCTTTGATGGAATCTCAGTGTATTGCAGTATCACGTTTCTCTGATGTTTGAACTGATGGGCAGGGAAAGTTCACAAAACAGGAACTTGTCCCCTAATGTGTGCACTACATTTTCTGTTTGAAGAAAAATGGCTTTCTCAACCAAAGGTTTTTTGTTTTGTTTTCCCAACATGAAAGGGCATCATAACCTTTGGTTTTTTATCTAGGTATGGTTTGTGTTAATTCTGTGCCAAGCCAGATGTGATATGATTAGCTAAGAAGAGCTGTTAATGAGCACAAGGAATTAATAAAAACTGTCTCAGTCCCAAAGTCCCTGAATACTTTCAACTGGTTAAATGTTATTCATAGCATGCTACCAAATGCTGGCTGCTTGAAACTGAAGTACTTGGCTATAGTTCTATTATTATATATAGTTATTATTATATTATTTTTCCAGGTTGTGAAAAGAAATAGTTCATTGCCTTCCAGCCAGAAACAAAACAAGTGAACTAAGTGTCTTTGATTAAAAAAAAAAAGAGAGAGAAAAAGGGAGAAATAGAGAAAGAGCAAAAGAGCTAAGGCATTTAGATTATTTTAGTTTGTCAAAATATTTTTTTCATTCGAAAGCAAAATTTACCAGACATAAATCCAAATATCATTACTTTTACAGTTATTGTGTTATTGAAAATTTTCTGTTAAGTGAATACATTTTGTTTTCACAATGTGCATGTTATTTTTTACCTTATTGAGGATAAGTGTAGTATTTTTTATTGGACAGGGGTCTGCGACAGTTGTGTAACTGTATTACAAGAAAATGCACTGCAGTAGCTTAAAGTAATGAGGAAGAGGAGAGCGGCTGATGCTCCCTTCTTCACAGCGATAAATACCCACCTCTTTGTTTCTCTATGTAAGAGATGCATCACTTATTAAGTCACAATGTAGAAATGTAAAAGTATGGATAAGGATTAAATATTAAAAAAAATATTGAATTTAGCCTAATAACACTTTCAATCTTCAGAAATCAATTAGTGTTCATATTAGCATTTCTTCTGGATAGGAATACCAAAAAAATCTTGGTAAAGCTGGTAGGAAACATGGATCAGTAAATAACTACTTGGAATCTGTAATAATGACTTCAAGTTTCTTCTCAGTGTTTGGATTATAGTGGAACAGCTTTCTATATCATAAAGCATTTTTCCCAGTCTTCAATGAAAATTCATTATAACTTATAGAGATATATTGAAATAAGCTTTGCCTTATTTGTGTGTGTGTGTGTTTTCCCAATGGTACTAAACCATTGAAACCACTTTTCTTTTAAATCTTTATTTCTTTGTAATGGATATGCAAAATTCTCAAATAGAACATAGTGGATTGCAGTGCAGTGTTAAACACTGTAATGATTTAGCCTCAGAGGAACCTGTAAATTGGGAGTCTACCATCCAGATATTTGACTGTAGAAGTGGAATCCTTGTGATATCAATAAATTTTGAATTCCTTAATTTTCTTAGAAGCAACATGGACCAACTTAAGCCAAAGATGTCGACATCAATGTCGACATCAATGTTGACATCTCTGAGACTTAACTGAAGTTTGAAATGTTGGGGCTGAATAGCACATTTATGTATTTGAAAATGGGTGTAAACAGTTTTTGTATTACTTCTTTACAATATTAAATTTTATTTAAGTATATTAAGGGCTCTTGAAGTTAAGAATTCCTTTCTCTTTCATTGGTAGCCAATATACATGCATATCTCTGACTCTTCCTTACAAAAAATAAATGTAACTAGAAAATTTTCAGATTTTTCTTGCCAGTTTTAGCTGTACAATGCTGTACAATTCTGTAAGGTAATACAGTAGAATAGCAAGACAGCATCCTAAGTTGCTGCTCTCTAAATTGCATAATCAAAGGGACTAGTTGGGCAGCATAATGTTATTATAACATTATCTTATGTTTTGTTAATTCTTCAATAAGCAAAAGAAATCTCATGTATTGTTTTCAAAAATCTCAGAATTGTAGATTTCTGCATATTTCATGTCTCTGAAAGCCAATGCAGGACAAAATGTGCTGTTGAACTTAAATTCTGTGGACCTGAAAAATGCATATGAAATATGAATGCCATGTACCTACCTATTATAAATAACCATCTGTCCTCTATTGTGAATGTTTTGCAAAATATTGCCTACTGATCTATTCCATGTTGATATAACATGCTAATTTCACATGTCCACATTTAAAATATTTAATGGAAATTTTGTGAAAAACTTGTGAATATAAAACAATTTCCACATTTTACAAAGCCTACTAAGAGGTCTACTCTTTTTAATTAAAGTGCCTTTGGGGTTAAATGTTATAAATGTGCAAAATACCATAGTATTTGCTTCCTTTATATGCACATTGTCCAGCAATACTGATTACCTCTGAGATTATAAGAAATTATTAACATTTTCTGAATGTTTTGTTTTCTAACAGTGACCATATTTGTAAGTTCGAACTCACATAAATGGAACTTACAGATAATTATAAGCATTTTTTTCTGCATGCATTGAATAAAGTCACAAGACAGTGCAAATGTTCAGATAATGTGTATTCTTTCCAGGGAACTGTTGTAGAAAACTACTATTATTGTTGGTACATACAGTAGTTACTGTTTTGTACAGTTTACAGACTTGTATTGCTCTAATGTTTGCGCATGTTTTCATGAACATTCCCTTTCTAAGTTATTCATCTATACCAAGTTCCCTCATATGTTCATAATTATTTCCAAGTGTGAACTAAAAACAGAAAAAAAAAAACTAGAAGAGTTTAAGTTTAGGTTTTTCTTTTCAGCATTAAAAGTGAATGTGGTATATAACTACTGTGAAATTCAAACTGACAAAAATAGCAATATCTTTCAGGAAAAATACTTTAACTGTGTGATGCATGTTTTTGACCTCTCATTTTTATAACCAACATGTAGAAGAGGAGACCCTGAAACACTGCATCTTGTCCTTTATTCCTAGGAGAACAATTACAATTCCACATCGTAAGAACTCCTCCAGGACTGGGAAATGTTACTGTTGAGTGGAAGATAGTAGGACATAATGTAAAACAAAATTTTGCAAACTATTCTGGAATACTTTTTTTTCCTGAGGTAAGTCCATAAACAGTGATGTTGGCTACAGGAAAATAGTGTGATTAGAACTGATCTGAGAAAAAGTGTGCCTTTTCAACAGTCCTTCTTTCTTGGTTTGATTATTTAATTTCTCACTTTTTGACTTACAAACTGGAGGGAGCTTACAATTCTTGATACTTAACTCTTCTTAAAGAAATTGTTCAAAATACTTGTCATTATGATATCACTTGTGTTTTATAAAATAATGGCTAATCAATTTACCCTTAAAACAAATAGGGGACGTTGAATACAACATTGTATGTTGATCTGCTGGATGACCATATTCCTGAAGAAAAAGAAGAATACCAAGTCATCCTATACAACATCAAAACAGAAGGTAATGCAGAACTATAGCCAGCTACATCTTAAAAATACCATTTAATAATATAATATTTTTAATTTTATTATTTCATTTTGGAGGTATAGGACTGAGCAAACTGCAGCTGGTGCAAAGTACGCAAAGTTCATTAACATTTTATTGAAATAGGCTTGGTCCTTATGTATGTATATATAAATCCCACCGTGTCTCCACAAATACACTTAAATGGTTTTCAATCCTGATTTAACTCTGCCTATTTAATTCAATGGTTGTTTCTTCCCTTAATCTTAATGCAAACTGAGTTTACTAATATGTCATGGATAGAGTTGCCATGAAACATGCAGATATTTTTATCTTTTTAAACAATCTTGTCAAGCTGCAGACTTACTGATCTGTCCCTGAATTCAAGGTGGTCAGAATATTTTATTCTTGCCATTAAAATTATAGTGAGAAAAGAAGCCTTAAACTGCATCCGTTCTGAAATACCTTTTTTCAAACTGAAATTAATGTCCAAACACCAAACTAACTTGACATGGATTGTGTTGCTGCGAGGTGCCTTATCAACTTCCGAGAGTCACTGTGGCCCAACGGGATGAGCAAAATTATTCATCAAAGCAATAGTTGGAAAACATATCAGTTTATTGATGTAATGATTGTGAAGTGGAATATAGTTTTAAGCTTTTGGAGGTACTTCCTGGGAAAATGGTTTATTTCCTTTTAAAATATAGGGAAGTTGATATTTGGCACTGGCCTGTTAAGTTTTCTTATTTTTTAATACATTTTTGTGACTTTGTACTTGGTATGCATAAAATTTCTGTTTCTATTTGTTATAGAATGTAAGTATATATATGTGTGTAGGTCCCACACCATCCACATACTTCAGTGAGCTTTGGTTTCGTGGTATTTGCATGGCTACTGAACGTTATTTAAATGTAATATTAACAATAATGTAAGACAAAAATATTAGTTGCATAACACTTCATTCACTGCAGTCCACTGATTCTCTTGCAGGAGTTTCTTCTACAGGTGCTGCTGTTTTGGATAGTCAAGGATATGAAGCTGTTCTAACAGTAGAAGCTAGTGATGAACCACATGGAATTTTGAATTTTGCTTCCACATCCAGGGTGGTTTTAATCCCAGAAGAAAACAAAACAATTCAGCTTTTTATTAACAGAGAATTTGGATCTCTAGGTCTGTATAACAACTCCAAGAGAAAGGAAGTTTTGTTTTGCTTATCATTAGGCAAATAAAAGCCATGATAATGAAAGTTTGGAAAAATCTTTGTTACAGTTGGTATTTTTTTCAGAACTTCTAAGCTTCTTTCTGCAGACTTGGAAACTAAATATTACTTATTACTAGAGTCATAATCCTCATTAATACAGCAAGGGATCTGAAAGCTGTAACAATCAGGTGGCTATTAAGGTTACCATATTTTTGTCTAATGAGTCTGTCTCAAAGCATTAGTCTCTTCAGAAAAAATAAAAAACATGAGAAAAGTGACATGTACACACATCCCACATATTTTTTCTCTGAATTTCAGGAAGTCAGCACCTTAGGAATGTCACATGGAAAAAGTTGTGTCCAGACCATTGAATTCAATTTATGTCTCCTCTGACAATTTCTGATTCCTCTTTGAATCAATTTATCCATTAACATCCTTTAAACTATATAGTATTCAATTCTACAATACAATAGTGTGCTTCATGAAAAAAAAAAATGAATCTTGTGTTTGTTGCCTGAAAATAGCAACTTATGTTGTGAGAAAACATGTATAATAATTTCCTATTTGCCTTTTTGGACTATATTTACACCTCGGTGATAATCTGGCTGTTTCTTTTGCCATACTTGTTTTGAAATGAAGTAACATTTACAGTGCTTTTCAAGATCTGGAGACACCAGAGAGTTTTAGAGACATTTTAATGACACTATTTTTCCATTTATTTTTTAATACCAGTCCATACTCTAGTGTACTCTTTGAACACTATTCAGTAAACTAATGTTTTAAGATAATTGTTCATAGTAAGTGCAAGATCTCTCACTGAATTAAAATAAGCATCGTTACTTATTTATTAATTAGGACTCTTTTATCTCTTACATTTTATTTCATATAGAGCAGCTTTTAATTTCATCTATCATTTTATTTCAGGTTCATACTCCTTATGTTTGCCACTTGACTTACCCTACCAGATTAGCGAGAGGTGGCTTTATTCTCAAAACTATAATGTATAACTTTTCTGCTTGGTAATATTTATCCATGTGTCCCCTAATTTTGTTCTCTATTGAAGTTTGTCAATCTACCCAGGAAAGTATCTAGATTTATTAATCTGTGTTTCCCAGCACTGTCTTTAGAGCCTTTCTTAGATATCTGTCATTCCCAAAAAGTGTCCTTGTTGCAAAAACTCATATTAATGGTACATGAGATGTCCCAGTTAGTCTTTCAGCAATTTCATATTTATGGTCCACAGAACTTCAAATTTCTGGATGCATTTGGACCCAATGATTTTTGAGTCCTATGCAGACAGACAAGTCAGCAAAGGTCAAATTGAAGGCATATTGATAACGGTAACAAAGGTACACTAGCTCCAATGTACTTTGGATAACTCTTTTAATCCTTCTGTTTTGCAGTTAGTCTTTTTATTTTGTGGATGAGAATTTGATCTCTTGTCTTTATCCATTCCAGTGAACATTATATAAGAACTGAAAAACAATTTTTTTTTTCTTTTTTTTTTTCTCCTCACAAATTAAACAGGTACTATCAATGTTACTTATGCCACAGTTACAGGATTGCTCACTGTAAGTAATCAGACAGAAGAGACTGTGGCTGAACCAGGAGCTGATTATGTACCTGCTTCTGGCTCACTGATTTTAGAAGAAGGAGAAACATCAGTTGCCATAAATATTACTATTCTAGAGGTAACCTCTAAACCCTTTAATTCTGTACTTTTCTGTATGATTTCAAAAGGGTAATATTTTGGGAACTAAAGCTTGCAGCCATTATTTGAAGCCCTGTGTTATATTTCACTATCATTTAGAAAGATGGTTTCAATCTTAATATTAAAATCACAAGGGATCAAATAGTCACAGAAAGCAGCTCTACCTCTGTCTAAAGGTAATAAAGTTGTCTCATTAAAACTTTACCAACTATCTAGTAGTATTTAGAACAGTGTGCTTCATGGCTGGCTACAGGCTCATACTTTTTCATTGCTGGAGATACATGCCTCTAAAATCGGTCAGTAATTTATTTGCAAGAATAGTTTAGCGTCACCACAGGATCTTTTTCATGATATATAATGTCTTACTTAATTCTTCCACGATAATCAGTTTCAGACCCAATAAAATTATTTCAGGAAAACAGAAAAATGAATTCTAGTGTCACAGTAATATTAGAGACTTGTTGTGTGATCCTTTTTGGTGACTTCTGTGGAAGTTTCTTAAAGGACAATGAGAAGAGGATGTACTGTATTTGTGTTTTGCAGGATGATATACCAGAGGTGCAAGAATTCTTCTTGGTTAATTTAACTTCAGTGGAACTCATCATGAACCATTCAACGTCATCCCCACCTAAGCTAGGTAAAAACATCTTATAGCAAATTATTTTTACTTTTCCTTTTTAATGGTTTATATTATATTACCTTGGGAGATTACCATTATTCCTCTTACTTACCAACTATGCTGAGATGAGACATGGTTATTTAGAAGAAACATCATAGAATATGAAATAGATTTATTATTACACTTAATCTCTTGCTTTTTAAACTCTGGGAAAATTTAAATTAATTTTCGTAGAGGAGTTAGTAATTATCAGTTGGAAAGGACAATTATTTGAAAAGTTTATTGGTGATTTTTTCATCTGATTTTCATTTACAAACTACAAAATGGAAAAAAAAAGTAAAAAAAAAACTTTATGTGGCTACTCTGCTCACTCTTTTAAAAAAGTCTGTTTTTATTCTTTTATCACTTTTAGGAAACATATTTTATGGTTTTCCTACTCTTGCAATGATCTTTATTATTTGCTTAGTCTGCTTCTCATTTTGCTTCTTCAGAATTCAGTAGAATAGTAGTCATTAGCTTTAAGAACTGTTGGATTATCCTGTGGTACTAAAGACTAGTTATATAATGTCAGACATCTTCTTTGACTCTTTTCCCTTTTCTTTGCATGCTTATAGAAGTGACTGAGTTAATTCGTTACAGATTGAAAGGTAACTTGCAAGACTCATTGCTGATTTGTGAATAGTTGAGTCTAAAATATGAAAGGAGTAGCATATAAGAATGAAAGATTCATCCAAACTAAACAGTGTTGTATAGTCTCACTTTCTCTTTGGCTGTCTCCTTGAACCATGACCATTTAACACTGATGTGACACTGCATTGGGTCAGCTTTACTTACAATGAGAAAATAATAGTTTTAAGTCATAAGGAAAAAATGTGTTCACATAACATGTCAGTGAATTCTTCTGGTAGAAGAAATAGCCTGACTCAAATACGTGTGTCCGCGTGTGTGTCTGTGAGCAAACTCTTACAGATCCTGGGTGAACAGATCTGACTTCAGGGTGACATGAGAAAATGCAGGAGTGAAGCAGAAATGTCTCTAATTGCCATTACTCCCTCAGGATTTGTAAACCTCAGTAACACTTCTGTTGTCTGTGTAGAGCTATTGCTCATCGTCATCTCTACCTCATAGTGACAGGCTTAGATTCATGGCAATAATCTTCTACTTTTGTTCAGTTTTATCTGAATTGATGGAAAAATGTATATGGATCTAAACATAATATACTTATGGCAGACTCGGTGAAGTCAATTTGGTTTTAGAAAGTAAGTTGAAGTTTATAAAAAGTAAACAAGTAAGTTAAGGTAGTTGTGTGGTGCGGTTGTCTGAAAAACAACAACCTATTTTCTGAGAAGTATTAAGTTTTGACTGTAAAGTTCTGGTCTCTGAAGTTAGTAGACTTTTCTGACATTAACCTATTATTTGGTGTTTTTCACACTGCAGTGTATTCAATTACGATTTCAGGCTAATTGTAAATACCTGTATGTCTTTATGGAGCAGTAGAATATTACAGTATGTGAACACCCCACAAATAAATTAATAGTTGTGTATTTGTAGTGAAATCTGAGGTGTGCCATTAGAATGTATGATGAGGCACTGAAGCACAAATAGAAGATGAAATGCTGAATCATTTATTATTCTTCCTCATTGTCTTTCTCATACTCAGAATGGCAAATGCAAAATATTGAATGTCATTGTAATAAACACTTATAGTGAAGACAAATTAAGATTCCATCGCAAATCTAGACTTTATTATTTTCTAATGTTTTATGTGCTGTTTAACTTTCTACATTTTCCTTAGTCTTTTTTTTTTTTTATGCATTATTAAATATTACAGTGCTAATTCAAGACGCATTATTGCACTTCTAGTAGTAAGGACTCTTTCCAGTTATCTTGCCCACTCCCATTTTCTCCTACACATTTTTTGTAAAGACACTGTAATATTAGTACCGATTGAATAAATGCTTCTGTGATTCTTGAAAATCAAGAAAATTGATTTTATTGTTCTTTAATTTTTGTCTTTCTGTTTTGCCTTTTAGATGTGGAAGGTTTAGCTTCTCAAATTGTTATCGATGCTAATGATGGTGTAAGAGGAGTAATTGAATGGGAAGGTACCAAGTAAGTCTCATCTTCCTTGAAGAACTTACTGTGCCAATTAGTGATTGGTGTTGCCCATTTTCTTTCTAAAAGTAAAACTCCTGTTAAAAATAGGGCCATGTCTTTGAGATGGTAAAGTAATCATTCAATTCAGCTGAACTAGAAAGTGGGATTCCCACACTGAAAACAAAAATTCACTATTCATCTAATCAGAATTCTTTTACTTATTACTACTTTCACTGTTGTCCTTTTATATCACCAGTTTGCCTAACCTCCCCAGCCTGCATCAACTCTTCCAGCCTCACCATTCATGTAAGCAAAAAACAAAACAAAACAAAACAAAAACCTCATGTTACTTAATTCAATTTAGATAAGAGAAAAAAGGTAAAAAGGATGCGTTAGAGAACTATAATGTAGGGAATAATTCAGAGTGAAAATGTAATAAAAATGTACTATCTTTTTCAAAAGAACATAATCAGTGAACATTGAGAATTATTCTTTTTATTTTAGTTTTGAAGTTAGTGAATCTCATGGGAATCTGACAGTAATGGCTTACCGAAACAGAGGATCATATGGCAATGTGTCTGTATTTTTTTATGCCCAAAATTTGGAGGCCCAGCTGGGTTTGGATTTTAATGTAACCTCAAGGGTAAGAAGCAACTCTAAATCTAGTACTTTTTATTCTTTCAGCTTCCGTAAAAGAATATCTTCTTGATTATTCTGCAGAATGATCAGTAGTGATGCTAGATGTTTCAGCTTGTTTCAGTTGCTTTGGTAATCTAAATAGAATGAAATAAAAATATTCTTATTCTTACTATTTATTTCTTTTTTAAAAATATATTTTTTAATATAAAGCAAAATGTAAACTTTCAAACATCGATTTCAAATTTAATTTTGATTAGACATACAAACTTTTTCATAGACTATTTTTGCAACAGGACTTTCAAAATAAATTATTCTTTCTTGTCCTCATTCTGTAATGTGCTGAACCTTTATATTTCTGATTCAATCAGTTTATAAGGAACAGAGAATATGGCTCTTCCTATGCTTTCCCTTCCTTCCTATTTCACAGAATTCTGTTTACCGTAGTCAAAAATTTCTGTGTGATATTAACTGATGTAAGTATTCGGTGCTTTATGTGTTTCAACGCTAGACTCTTTTTTTTGCTGATGGAGAAAGGCATAAATCTGTTGATGTCATGATTTTTGATGATGAGATTCCTGAAGGTGATGAGAAGTTCCAGTTAATTTTAACAAATCCATCTCTGGGGCTGGAATTAGGGGAGAACACAACAGGTAAAACTTAGTTTTAATGTTCCATTTCTTTAGAATTCTGTGGCACACATTTTAATTCCACTTTTCTGAATAATCATATTTCAGAAAGCACCATTGTCCTGCTATGGTGAATCTTTATACTCCTTTGGAAGGTTCTGAAACATCCCTGTGAAATCTGTGCAATTAAAAAGTTTATATGTAAAGCAATGAATCAGAAAGCACGAAGATGAGTTTTTCAATGTGTACTACCTCACTGAACTGAGGTCTTTTTAGAGAGTTCATAATCCTTTTCTAGGAGAGACTATATTCTTCCTGTCTAGAGATCTTCCTAGTTAAAGTGAAATGCCTTCCCATTCTCTTCAGGTAATGTCATGGACACATAAGCATTATATACACACTAAAGGAAGAATGTATTTGTGTTTATGTTATGTATTATGTTACTATATATGTATATTTATATTTTACTGTGTTAACCAAAGAATATTTTCATTATTTCTTTTTCAAAAGCTACAATTACTATACTTGCCAATGATGATGGCCATGGAGTTTTGTCATTCAATAACAGCAATCACTTCTTTCTGAGAGAGCAAACATCTATCCATTTGATGGAAAGTGTTGCAGTATTGAATATTATCAGAGAACCACCTCAGGGAATATTTGGCACTGTGACTGTTCAGTATCTTGTAAGTGAGATTAACTCTTCAGAGGCAACAATGGATTTGACCCCTTCTCAAGGATATATTGTGCTCGAAGAGGGAGTCAGGTTCAAGGTAATATGCTAGTTATTACCAGAGAAGTCTAGGAAGCTTTTTTTTTGGAAATATTGGAAAGATTTCAGAAATGTCTGTGCTTTATCTTCTGTTTATTTTTTCTACTTCTTTCATTCATAAAGTGAATTGAGTCATGAGCTGTGACTGATTTCCTGTTATTATCTGATGTGGAAGTGTGTGAAAATTAAATGGGCTCATCTTTAGGTGTTTCTTAGTTTGTAAGGGTTGAGGTAAATTGAAAACAGTACACTATAGATAACGTTCATGTGTGCTTTGGAACAGTTCTTTTTATGTAGTCAATCTATAGCTGAAATGCAAACTTACTTTAAATTAAAGTGATAATTTGCAAGCCTAATAGTTAAGATCAAAGTAAAAATCCCATTCTGTAATTTAACATTTTAGTTAGTCTGAACTAAACAGAATGTGCTGCAACAAATACAAAAAGTAGAACAGTTGTCTGTCTTAGGATTGGAAAATAACTTAAGTATTAAGCTCACTGCCTCTATACTGTCCTCACAAGAATGTCAGCTACAAAATGAACTAGCTTAAGTTTGTGAATCCTGACTCTTCTAAGGTTTAATCACAATTCGATTTATTTATTTTTGCCAGTAAAGCTGGTGAAGCTAGTGTTAGCATATTACAGGCAATAGGATAGAAACTGAGACAAACTTTTCTTGGAAACACTGGTTTTCAATTTCTGGCCTTTAGATGCATTTGGAATCACAATGCAGCAGATCTATAAGAAGTTGGAGCCTTCTTAATATAGTTGGTAAATATGGTTTATTGTGGAAATGAACAGAAATATAAAACATTGTAAATTTTGTATTATTTCCAAATGCATCATCACTAACTTTTTATTTTGTACAGCAAGGCTATGCGTACCTATGAAATTTTTTGCTTGTTTGAGTAGTGTGAAGGATGACAGTGAGCCCCAAATGAAAGTGAAGCACTTAGCTTTCTCTAGATTGCTCTTTGCTAGTTTGAGATTGCCTTTAGAAGACCTGATCTTCATCCACAGTGGTGTAGGAGAGGGAAAGAAGCATCGAGAGGAAAGAGTATTTCAAATCTCTCACTATTCTTGCTTTTTTTTTTCCTTTTCCTTTTCTTTCTTGACAGCACCAGTAGTGAGATTACCCTGTTTCCCTGAAGATAGCTTAGCTGCCAACTAAAATAAATTAAAACCAACTTAACTGATTACACTTATAGCTGTGTTGTGAGTATAAACTACCCAAAAATGTATGGAATAAATAGAGAACAAAAGTATGAAATTAGGATCAAAAACTTCAGAGGATCATAGGATGAGAAAAGAAAGAAAAGAGAACAACAACAACGAAAAGTGAATATGCTCATCTTAGTGTTGCACCAATGGAGGCCACTAGATGGATGGCTTTAGAACCTCAGTCTGAACTCAGTCTGAGCTTGCCTCAATTCTGTCCTCTCCAGCTTCATGAGCTGCTCTTCTCCTGCTATGCTATCCAAAGCCTTATAGTGAAATAAATTTAAAAAAAAGGTAGCACATTCTGATAGAGCTGTGTCATCATCTGTTATCATGTCTCAATAACATTGTATGCTTGTTTTGTTATCAGACGCTGCATATTTCTGCGGTACTAGATGAAGAACCAGAAATGGATGAGCACTTCATTGTCACCCTGTTCAATCCAACTGGAGGAGCCAGACTAGGCACGAGAGTGGAAACTATGATTACAATATTACAAAACCAGGCTCCACTAGGGCTTTTCAGCATCTATACAGTTGGAAATAGGTACTTTACACTGATCAGTAAAAAGGAGATAGTTGCTCATACTCCAAAGAGATAATATTTCTCTACAATTTTGTTTTTGATGGATCGCATTAAAGAAATTCAGCAACCCAATTTGTAAATCTGTAACTTTGAAAGGTATTGTGAAATACTATTACTGCTAAACAAAAGAGTAGAAAAATGCATAAAAAGGACTATTCATAATCCAAAATTTCAATTTATTTATTATTATTTTTCTTTATAAACTAATACTTCACTAGTGCCTACATATTCCACTGATAGTATTCCATGTTAAAAGTTCCAAACCTCATATCAGTGTCCAGGAAGTCATACGTTTTATAATTTACTTTCATTTTTAAACCTGTAAAAAATATACTTTCACTGAAGGCTGTTTTTCAGAAGCAAGTGACACATATGGACTGCCATTTTTAAAAACCATTCAGCTGAAACCATACAGATTAAATAAATTTACTATTTAAATAAAAAATGTATGTATGCTATTTTATTAATACATTGATATTTAGAGTTAATAATTTATATTAATATTTAATAATAATATTATCTAAACATTTATTACGTGAATTTAATATACTTAAATTTCAGTCTGTTTAAAGATTTTGTTGAATTGCCTATGATTTTGCATGATTGTAGTAAGGATCATTGGGAAACCCTAATTAATGTAGCTACCAGTCCATCAGATACTGAAACCTGTTATTAATATTTTCTTTTTATTTCTGTTGTATATTCTGCATCTGGAATTGTACAGTAAAAATCTTATTTTTATTACAGCAATGAATATACTATAAAATAATTTTTTCCTTATTTTTATGATTCTCACATTTAGGACAAATTTCATCATAATTGAAGAAGCCAACACTACAGCTTATTTGAAAGTTTCACGGAGTAATGGGCTTAACGTTTCTGTGAGCGTTGAGTGGGAGACATCATCAGATACTGCATTTGGCATCAGTACGTTCACTTTACAGAGAATGTCCACTGCTTTTGTAGAAGTGGAGATAGTAAGAGAGTAGCCAAGCATACAGGAGATGTAGCTTGGGAATGTAAATTCAAGTATTCAGACACAATTCAGTTAATATTTTCCTATGTAAGATTTAGTAGATAAAATACTTTAGCTGCTTAAGAATCACCTTGTCATCAGCCACTTCTGCCAGTTTCAGTAATCTCTATTTCTGTCTTTGCTGCTAATTTGAACATTATTGTCACTAGCCATTTATTTATTTATTTATTTGTGTGTGTGTAATAAAATTTGTTCCGTACTACTTGTAACTCAGGATCTTTCTAACACAGTATAAATGACATGTGACATGCAAGAGTCTAGCTCCTGGAGTTTAGTTCTGACAAGACGGTGCTTAGGGACCGTCTTGGAATAAAAACATGAACATGTTGTAAATGGGGAACAAAACATGAACATTTTGTAATTTGTCTTTTTTTTTTTTTTTCTTTACTACTTGCTATCTAGCTAATTCTCTTGTTAGCTAAATTCCAAGATCAATTATTATGAGTCAGACTCAAATTGCCTATATGTCTTCCATGTGCAGTTGTAATGAATGAAAAATACATTTACTGCTTAACTCTCATTATATCCTTAGCATTGTAACATTTCTATGTATTTATATACACTTATAACAAATACTAAGACACAACTTCATCATTTCTCATACTAGGTCTGGCTTTGGGAGGTAAATAATGGGAATGGGGTTAGAAAAGATATCAAGAGTAATATAATAGTAAATAGTGTTTTTATTTTATTTTATTTTATTTTATTTTATTTTTTACTATATTGCAGGGGGTGGTATCAGTGTCCTATCTGTCTTGCAAAGTTTTGTGGAAGAATCAGCATCTGGTTGGTGTTTCTTTACCTCAAGAGAAATCCTGTACGGTGTTCTGTTGCGTATGCCTCCAGCTTTGTTTTCTACTGTCTACCAGTGGAAAGGAGTATTTGTTCCTGTTGAGGTAAATGTTTGTTTTTGAACACCAGACATGCTAGTTAATAAGGAATTTAAGTCACAATCTTACTTTTTTTTTATTCTTCTTGCAGAATTTCAGTATGTGGAATCCTACAAGTTGTGTGTCTTTCCAAATTGGAGCCTCTTCCTACCTTGTGGTTACTCATGGAGGAGCCACACAGGGAGCTTCTAACAACAGTGTGTATGCATTCATGGCTGGACACAGATTGTTGTGGGTAAATCGATTTTAATTTTAAAATCTTAAAATAGTATGGGTTGGCAAGGACCAAGGGAGGTCCTCCAGTCTGGCCATGTTTTAGAAAAAAGCACTCTGTGTGACAAGAGTTAGTTTTGTGTCCTAAAATACTACATAACTTCAGTGATGTAAGTTTGTCATAGTTAGTTGTTTACATTGTTTGTATTTTTTATATATTTACATTTGAGGGTGCAGGGAGGATTACCTGGGAATCACAGAATCACAGAATTGTCTAGGTAGGAAGAGACCTCCAAAATCACCTAGTCCAACCTCTGACCTAACATTAACAAGTCCTTCACTAAACCATATCACTAAGCTGAACATCTAAACGTCTCTTAAAGACCTCCAGGGATGGTGACTCAACCACTTCCCTGGGCAGCCCATTCCAATGCCTAACAACCCTTTCGGTAAAGAAGTTTTTCCTAACATCCAACCTAAACCTCCCCTGGCGCAACTTTAGCCCATTCCCCCTTGTCCTGTCACCAGGCACGTGGGAGAACAGACCAACCCCCACCTCTCTACAGCCTCCTTTAAGGTACCTGTAGAGTGCGATAAGGTCGCCCCTGAGCCTCCTCTTCTCCAGGCTGAACAACCCCAGCTCCCTCAGCCGCTCCTCATAAGACTTGTTCTCCAGACCCCTCACCAGCTTCGTTGCCTTTCTCTGGACTCGCTCGAGCACGTCCATGTCCTTCCTGTAGCAAGGGGCCCAAAGCTGAACACAGTACTCGAGGTGTGGCCTCACCAGAGCCGAGTACAGGGGCACAATCACTTCCCTAGCCCTGCTGGCCACGCTGCTTCTTATACAGGCCAGGATGCTGTTGGCCTTCTTGGCCACCTGGGCACACTGCTGGCTCATATTCAGCCGACTATCAACCAATACTCCCAGGTCCCTCTCGGCCAGGCAGCTTTCCAACCACTCATCTCCCAGCCTGTAGCTCTGCTTGGAAGTGGGGGAAGAAATTCTCAAGCAATCAAGTCATAGAACATTTTCTGGAAAATGTATGATAAGTTATGTTAATTCTGTAAATTAGTTGCTTATATATATATATATATATATATAAAATATAAAGTTTTAAAAGCTATTTCATGTATAGTTTTATACATAATTTTGGAATTCTTAACATTCTATGCGTACTTTTTCTCACTATATACAATGTAATATAAAATGTATTTGTTTATATACATATGTAGATAAACATAGTCACCCTCATATTTCCCTTGCAGATACAGACTCTTTCTGTTCTGGATACCAGACGTGTGAAACATTTTGCAGTGGAGGAAGAAGACTATTTGATTATTGTGAGTCACACAAACAGTTCCAGTTCCATCCAGGTTTGAATATTCTTCAGTCTTCTCTGGCTTTAATGTGGGTAGTTTGCTTAGTTCTGAAAGGATAATGAAAGGAAGTAAATCTATAAGCATGTATTTCTGACATATTATTTTTGTTTCTATTGGAAATTTATAACAGTTAAAATTCCAGACTTGTTTGGATGTATAAATACTCTCTACCTGAGTGTATAATTTACATCTGGTTTGTTTTTATTGCTACTGTTATTTCAGTTTTGAAATGTAGCATGTAAACAAAGAAGTAGCTTCTGAATATAAACCTGTTCCTCTGAAGAGCAGGCACAGCTTCTTGCAGTAGGGTTAATTACCAATTACTGAGGGAACATTGTCATAATATATGCATTTTATAACACCCTCTGGGATAAGATGCTGTTGTTACTCCAGCAGATGATATTTGCAATAATACAGAGGTTGTATTAGTAGAACGAGTAGCTATGCCTTATTGACAGCATTCTGACAATATAATTTTGTATAGGACTTCTCTGAAAAAACATAAGAACATAAGAAAATGTTAGAGCCACAGTACTAAGCCAAGCTGCTTCTGGGATTTGTGGATATCTTCAAAATCTGTTACCTACAATAGCCTAAAAAAGTGACCAGTGACCTAAATGATTGTCCTGAGTACATTTATAGCTAGCTATCTAATAAACGACTTCATGATGGTGAAAACCTATTTTTAATGGGTGTAGGAGCTCCTAAAAATACCAGTGATGATATGTCAGTGCTTTGTGTATGTTGACTATGTTCATTTACAGAAACAAACAAACAACAACAACAACAAAAACACACAAATTGCATTACGTGATACATTTTTATCTGAAATCTTTTAAGGTTTTCATTAGCTGAACTAATTGGTTGCTAGGAAATGTATGCCATCAGTGGACTGGTTTGCGGATTGGATTAACTTGTCTGTGGGAGTTTGATATTTCTATGGTAACAGTTTCTTCATTCTGCTTTGATATTCGATCTGTGTCTGATTGTCTGTTCCTTTTCTTCCTCATTAGTCTGCCTTAATCACAGTGAATGAGCCCAGGGGCAGAAATGAATTTGTGCCGCTCACTCTAATTAGAGAGAGGGGAACCTATGGGACGGTCGTCATAACTTTTGAGGTGAGTTTATCCAAAAGACTTCATACAGTAGTCTGTTGGATTAAACTGAGAGGCTGTAATCATAATTTATTGAAGTGTTTGCAAAAGGGGAAGAAGGACAAAATACCTACATCTACATTAGGTAGATCTGTTTCATAAAAGGGATTCATATTAACCGTCATATAGAAAATACTGTAATTATCTGACTGTTTAATTGACTGTTTAACGTTAAGAGGTACTAGAGAAAACCGAGTATATTCTGTCATTTAGAAAGGTACGTGAGGCAACATCAGTATGTATTACTAGAAAATAATGCATATTAAGTATGTAAGAAGTGTCTTATCTAAGTTTTTTTAATTTTTTTAAAAAATATTTATTTTACATACAAATATTCACGTGAGTCTTTAATGATTATCCCAACTTTGAACTGTGAGTGCTCAGGATTTGGTGAATTTCTGTATCTATAATCATCTGTATCTTGATCTCTATCTTGAATCCCCTGCAAATGAAGCTTTTGAAATAATTAATCATGTTGAATACTTATCCTGTTATTTACATATGTGATTTGAATGTGATACAATTACTGACTTCATTGCTTTCTTTTTCTTATCTAGCTCAGACTCTATTATTTACTTTAAAATTATATATAAAATCTTTCATATAGATATTTCTGTACTAGTTGCCTGGTCCTATAGGGTAAGGCTTTAATCTAGACCTCAAAGCTTTAGTCTAGACCTGTCAAAACCAGAAAAGCTTTGCACTGGATTTTATTAATACTAAATATAGCATGAATAGTTAAAGTACTGAATATGATTCTCTGTGCAATTTTTTGCAAATATGTTTGTTTTAAGGTACAGTAAATCTTACTCTCTGGACAATTACTTAGGTCTGTCTCACATCATTATATATGTATGTTGAAAAATAATTTACAAAATGTTCTAAAACCAAAAAATCCCATATGACCTTTAAGAGGCTTTGTAGTATTTTGAGTTTGACTGTTAAATTTAGTATCTTTAATATCACAAGTTAAGATAGAAGGGACACAAAACCAGTAAGTACTATTACTTTGTCTTGGAATTTATTATGAAATACTATTGATTCAAACTGAATTTGCATGAATATCCTTTCTGTAATATGAAAGAGTCAGTTATGCATCAGAATATACTAAAGAGTCCCCATAGGCCTATATGGAAGTAGTTTTCTTCCTCTTATTCTGGAAATACGGGATTTCTTCAGAGTGGTTGTTCTGACTTACACTGTCTGCCAGAAAAGAGCAGATTTTCACAACTGAATGTTCATGTAAGTTGTAAGTTGGAGATGGCTGAACAGATAGTCATTTGTTATGCAAGTCACACTGCATATTGGTTATTGTACTTGCACTGGATTTGTATTCCTGCTTTATAGACTTCTCATCAGACAAATCAATTCTTTGCAGATAAAAGATGGTCCAAACCCAGCTGAAGAAGACCTAAGTCCAGCTAAGGGAAATATTACATTCACACCTGGGAGATCAAAGCTGATTTATAATTTAACAGTGCTTGATGATCAGGTAGGAACAAGCTGACTTCATCTTAGGCTTTGATACGTAGAAGGTTAACTGAAGTTCTGGAAAGACTTAGAGTAATAAGTTACAAAAAGGCTTGGCTTAAATAAGGTTAAAAGCAGTTCTATTTGATGAAGTGATGTTAAATTTTGGCTCTCTGGTCTATTATTTTTACTCTTTCCAAGCTCCCTCTTTAATTCTCATCAGTGAATAGTTTTAGTTTATGTGCATATCCTGGCTGAGCAGACATGTTATCTTTGTCACTAAAGAAAGAATATTACACATTGAAGATTCACAGGGAAAAGGCAGATTCAAAAATATTTTTTGTCGTTGTTTGTTTGTGGTTTTTTTTTTTCAAATATGTTTCAGGGTAGAAACATATTTGAAAAAATCCTAAAAATAGATGAGATTCCTGAAACAAACATGCAGTCTTGTGGAAAGCATGAATACTAGGTGATAATTAACATTTTTCTGTTTTCAGATTGGCCAATTGAAAAAAAAAAACAACACACACACAAAAAAACCAAAACAAAACAAAAAAAAACCACAACATAACTCATAGGTTGTGAGGCTTTCTTTTTATCTCAGAGTAAACAAAACATTCTTCTAATTTGCAACTTGTGATTTTCCTTTTTTCTTACCTGCACTTTTCTTTTGTGTTTTTCTTTTCCTTTATAATAAGCTTAAGAGGGAAAACTGAGACATCAAAATAAGTATATATGATGCAAAACAACTTAGTAAGAAATTCATAAGAAAACAATAATGGTGAAAGGTGTGTGTCTCAGAAGTGAGCACAGAACTGTAAAGCAGCTTGTTTCCTTTTTACTCTTAGTTATAAAAAATGTCCTTCCACATTTCTACTGATACTCTAGTGTTAAGAGGCTGTGCCAACCTGGGGTGCTGAAGTGTAGAAACATCTCTTTCCAATTCAATGTAATATTTCAGTGACTTACACACAGAAATAAATTATTAGGGTCTTTTCTCTTGGGAGGATGTGATTTTATTTATTTTTATTCTGAGAAATGCTCTCAAACTTCTGTTTCTAAAAGTTTGATCTGTATTTGGTGTGTCTAGTCAACGTCTTTCCACTCTTTGAAAGTCTTTCACAAGTGTATGTGAAAGATGAATTTTGCACAAAAACCTTTATTGATGATGATGATGATAGAGTTCACAAGAATCCAGTAACACTACTGTCAGAACTTAATTTGAGCTTTTAGGATCTGAGTTAGGGAAACCAATGAAACAAGTATTTTTCTGAATTGTGCAGCCTTACAGAAGGTAGGGGACTGCAGTTCTGATTTCCACAGCTCTGCATTTATAGTACTTTTCCTGTGCAGGTTTCCTTTTTAAGTATAATTGCAACTTTAAGAGAAAATTAAAGAGGCAAGGCAGCACTGGAAATCATTTATACTATTATATTCGAAGTTTGACTCGTGTATTTATTGGTCAATCATGATGTAATTGAAAGCTCCACAATGCCTTATTTATGTAGGATACTAAGATTTTATCTGCAACTAAAATGGCATGTACGTTCTGACTGTCAAATGCGTATTTTTGTACTGCAAGACAGTATATGAACTAGTGAACTAAAACAAGCGTAAGTTAACATCAATTTTAATAAGATAAAATAGGAAATAGTAGTGTAGGAGAGAGGTGACAGAGAGCTTGCAAATCTCACGCTGGAAAAAAAAACAAACAACCTGCATCAGTCAATAATATTATGCAAGTTTAAGTGCCACAAGTCAAACAAGGGACAAAATTGGCCTCAGCTACAAAGACAGCGGCGTGCATACCCTTTGTGCCCTGAAACAGGATCTAAGGGTGGCCAATTAACAAATGTGTAAAAAGAGAAGAAATATTGGACCACAAGGAATTCTGAACTTTTTTTGCTCAGTAAACAGAACTACATGGAAAGGATTCATCAGCCCTATAACAAAGCAATGCCATTAGTAACACATAAGCAATTTTGTTGTGGAATTTATCTCAGAAGCAAATAATACTGTTTTTTCTGAGAGTCCACAACAAGAATGAGATGTGAGGATCTTATGTAATATTTAAATATTTCCTTCTAATCTCTCTGTATTAATAAAATAATGATATTTTCCAGTTAAACAGACTTAGCCTATCAAGACTGGGGAATAAAATGTAATAATATAAAGTAAAAAATATTAAATTCTGCAATTCAAGGCTTATAAACCCTTCTTTTTTGTCTGCTGCATCAGTTATTAGAGACTAAAGAGCTAAAACTAAAGTGCAGTTCTAAACAAACCACATGTAGAAATGCCAAAGTCTAATTAATAGATAAGCATCAGCAAGCACATTCTCAGAGCTGTGACTGAAGCTGTGCTGGGAATGTGAGTCTGTCTGAAAGTAGGAACTGTTCTTTTTCCCGTTGAATAGGAACAAAAGGGCCAAGGTAGGTTGTGTTCATATGTTGTTCCTCTGTTCTTTCAGGCATGCATAGATGTAAAATGGTGTTAACATCAGCAAATAAAGATGTCAGACTAAATAACTGTCAGGAACACTTGTGTCCAAGCAGAGCAACTTCCACAAGTTGAGTTTGGATCTCCTCACACTCTCTAGTTGGAAAGATAGAGCTTCATCTGATTCTTGCCTAGTTTTTGTTTGCCCTTTTTTTTTTTTTGTCTTTTCCCACTTTTTCATATTTCCATAGCATAGAAGTATGTCTTAGAAAATGGAAACATTCAATTTTGAGAAGGGATTTTCAAAGTTGCAAGCGAGTTTCTTTTTGCCTGTTTATTTTAATGTGAAAAGGGTTGTAATGTTTATATTATTTCCCTTTATTGCTAAATATACATAACATATTTCTAAGTAAGTGTTCTGCATGTATTTGAAATGGGACTTACACCCTGTTGCTACTATTATTTTTCCAGATACCTGAAAATGATGAATTGTTTGTTGTTCATCTCAGGAGTGTGGAGGGAGGGGCTGAAATCAACACCACAAGGAATTCTGTTCAGATTAATATTAAGAAAAATGACAGCCCTGTGCGATTTGCTCAGAGCACTTACATGGTGCCTGAGGAAGTCGAAATGCTCACAATTCAAGTGATTCGTGGTAAGGATGACAGTGGAAAATTAATTGGACCTGATGAATGTGAAGTCTCCGTCAGTTACACCATCATAACTGGGAATTCAACAGCACACGCGCAGCTCAATTTAGACTTCCTAGATCTTCAGCCAAATACAACTATTGTCTTCACACCTCTAGTTCATGAAGTATATATGAAATTCAAGATCCTTGATGATGCCATACCAGAAATTGCTGAGACCTTCCAAATTATGCTCCTTAAGGACACGTTACAGGGAGATGCTGTTTTGGTTAATCCATCTGTTGTTCACGTCACCATCCAACCAAATGATAAACCCTATGGAGTGCTTTCAATCAACAGTATCCTGTTTACTCAAACTGTTATCATTGATGAAGACCAAATTTCAAGGTACTACAGATCTTCAAACAGTATCTCGTCATGTTAAGGGATTTGTTTGGCACTGTAAAGCATCCTTAGGATTTCACTGACAGTAATTATAAAATCAGTAGTGAAAAATTAATATAGAAATCACCTACTGTGTAATTATTATAAACGATATAGAATTTTCAAGGGAGAAAATGTCTAATTATGCAGAAGTATTTTAATATTTATGAACTATATATGAGAACTGTAAATATTTAATGACATTATCAAAATACTGAAAAACCCTTAATCTAAAAGATGGATCAGTGAAGTTGTGATGCGGCCACACACCCATTCATACAAGTGGAAAATATATTTCAGGCTTCCTTTCCCAGTAAATCTTTGTCTATACTGTATTTAAAGTCAGTCTCTGGTTAAAAAATGGTGGTGAGTGTCTTCTGTGAAGTACTGAATACCCATAGACTTCCAAAAAAGTTAAATACATGTAATTTTACAGATAAATTAAAAACAAATCTCCACACAAATCTTTACAAGCAGAACTAATATCTATACAATATTGCCAGTTTTAGTAAAAATGTCCACTGCTAGCTAGTGATGGTGGTTCATCCCCAGAGAAAGAGGTAATGTATCAACCTATGATTTTATGAACAATTTCTAGTATGTAGAGCCCAGCACTTCAATATTCACTTTTTTTTTTTTCTTTCTTATACACAGATACAGGAAACGTGACATTTCCATAATCACAAATATTGATAAATTATATTTCAGTGCATAGGCAAATAGTTGAGTCACTTTATTTTAAATAAAATCATTATTTAAACACTCATGCCTGACAATTGTATTTTGATATAGTCCATAAAACAGTGTAGAAATTTAGTTGAGAAAAAGTTTTCTGAAATTTAACATCTTTCCTGAGAAAAAATATAAACATGCCAACTTTCCTCTTCTCAGTATCTTTCTTACTGTAAACAAAATAAATTTTAACTAATGTCTTTAGATATATTACTCATGTCTTTATGTATATTATCTCATGAATAAGCAACCTGAGAAAAGTCTACTTCTGTGGTATGATTTCACAAATTTTAAGTCCTGACTCAAATGTCAGTAGCAGCAGTTAATATCGATTCCACTGAAGTCAGTATAAATCTTCCAGGGAACAGATAGCTAAGTAAACCGATATTAATTATAATTGCATGTTACAGATTTTTATTTTCATTCAAAACCACAGGTTTGAAGGGATCACGATCGTAAGAAATGGTGGAACACATGGAAATGTTTCTGTGACCTGGGTCATAACTCGAAATAGCAGTGATCTGTCACCTGTGACTGCAGACCTTGTTCCAGAGACCGGGGAGATACATTTTGATCAAGGACAGATGCTGGTCACACTTTCACTGACCATTATTGATGATAACATACCAGAAGAAGCAGAGCCCTATCTTCTGAAGCTCTTAGCTCATACAATACAGGGAGGCGCAGAAGTCAGCGAACCATCTGAGGTAAGTTTGATTTCAGAACTTGTTTTGAGGAGGTGATAGATAATAATTAGGGAGTAGGATTAGGATTAGGATCCACCAGTTTTGGTGGATTGGCTAAATTGAAGTAGTTGTGCTTGAGTTTAAGTGAAGCAAGCTGATGTATTCTCAGTATAAAGAGCCACATCCAAAGTCTTTGGCTTAACATATTTTATAAGGCCAGACCTATTTAATGCAGTAGCATTTAGCTTAGAATATTCCCATCATAAATATCATTGCATAACTGCTATCTTGATTGGTTGCTTGCTAAGAGAAGGTTGAGCATTTATTTTCACTTGCTTATTTGCTGTAGGTACTGGAATGTTTTACACAGAGTAACAGCTTCAAGAGGATGGCTTAGTGATTAAGACTAACCTCTGAACTTTTAAATAAGGGGTAATTAGCATTACTGACAATTCTGTGACTCAGGTCCCTACTTTGCTTTTTGAACATATGATTGGAATGAATTTGGTGAATTAAATGATTTTTTCACAGTCTGAAATATATTCAAATTATTCACTTTGGCTGCTGAACCAAAAATCAGTTATTCAAAGCTCATTCTGACATAGATGAGGCATAGCAGGAAAGTTGCTGCTATCAGTGGTGTGCTGCTTGTGCACAAGCAACACTTTGGGGCTGTCAATCTGATTTCTTTCTTGAGTGCCAATTCACTAACGATAAAAATGTATGATGACAGTCAGGACATACTTTCATGAAAACGTGAAAACTGTGGTGTATATTAATTGTAGCATTGAGTAAGTGATGCTGTTTTCTGTTTTGCAGCTTTTGTTTTACATTCAGGACAGCGATGATGTTTATGGCGTAATAAAGTTTTATCCTTTGGAGAATCAGAAGATTGAAAGTAATCCAACAGGACGCTTTTTATCCTTGAGTTTTGTAAGGGAGAAAGGAACAGTTGGAAATGTGCAGTTAGTTTATACTGCACTGTATATTCCAGCTGGAGCTCTGGATCCTGAGAGAGCAAAAGATGGCATTCTAAATATGTCTAGAAACAGCATCCTCCTGTTTCCAGAAGGAAAAACACATCATACTTTGAGTATACCAATAAGAAAAGATGCATTTCTTCAAAATGGTGCTCATTTCCTCATACAGGTATCTCAGCTGTTTTGTTTTTGTTTTTGTTTTTTAGCTTATTTAATATGAGGAATATGATTCAATAATTGATCCTTCCCCTTGACTGTAATTTAAATGACCATTCCTGTAAAAAAAAAAAAAGTGCTTAGCTCTGAAGCAAAGATTTTCTTATTTAAAAAGACATCTTTCATAACTATGCTATAAAGTTTTCTATCCCTAATCATTAGTAATTAAACAAATTTTAAAACTAAAGAGGATTCAGGTACTAATCATGGAATTTATCAAAATGAGATCAGCGTTGTCTGTTGCTTGCCCCTTGAAGCATGTTTCTGCTTGGCCTCTGACTTGGAACGTGAAAAAAATAAGGTTCTTAAAATTAAATTACTGAAGCAGGAAAAATTTCAGAAATGACATGCAAGTAAATGTATCTTGGGCTTGATACAGGTCCTTCTCCAGCAGGTCATCCCCCAGCCTGTACTGATACTTGCGGTTGTTCCTTCCCAAATGCAGGACTCTACACTTGCTCTTGTTAAACCTCATCTGGTTTCTTCCTGCCCAACTCTCCAGCCTGACCAGGTCCCTTCCAACCCCTACAATTCTGTGATACTGTGATCTTTGCTCTTCCAGCTGAACTATTCTAAATTAAAAAGGGTCAAATATACATTATATATTATATGTATATTATATTGCATTTATATATAAATTTGTTAGGAGAACTTACTTTTTTTTTTCCCTGTATAGTTTTCTTCACTTTTTTCTTTCCTTTTTTTTTTCTATCTCAATTTGTAAAAGATAACTTTTATCATCGTTGAAGGTGTTGATGTTATATCCATGAATTTCAAATTTGCCAGGTTTTATATTTTCCTTATAGTCTACCAAAGACGTTGTAATCACTTCTAAGACCTTTGAAAGATTTCCTCCCTCCACATCCTTCTCCCTACATTCTCTTACAGGAGGAATAATGAGAACAAAAAGTTTTGCCAGAATTATATTGTTTATCTAATATGCAATTTTATTTATTTATTTATTTATTTATGGCATTCACAGTTAGATTAGGAATTGCCTTCTGAAATACTAGAACACGTTAGTATGTTTTATGATTGCAAGAGGTTTGAGAGATCCACAAAATTCTTAAATGTCTAATTCCATGTATTCAATGTTTTTGTTTTTTTTTTTTTTTTTTTGTCCTTTGACTGTAGTCAAGACACACATCTGATAAATATTTCAGAATGTTCAGTCATTCCAAGCACTTTGCCTGGATTTTCAAACTGTAGATTCCAATCTGTTTTTTTTTTTTTCTGTACTTTCTCCATGAACTATAAATAAAATCTTTGTTTGAAGAAATTAAATCAGAGGAGCTTTCCAGCTCAAATAATTAATTTAGAAACTCATAGAGAAGGAAAACACCACTATTTATCACTGTGACAATCCTTCTGCATCGTGAATAAATGATAATCTCAGTGAACATGTTTAGAATGAGTTGTACTTAGGCAAAATAAAGAATTGACTCAGGAATCAGCAGAGAAGCAAATGAAACTGTAGGATGAATAAAGGTACAGGAGATAATGTTAATGTGAGATATATTCCTTAGTGACACCTTCAATTAAATAACGTGCTGTAATCAGAGATGCGGTTTTTGGTATAGCTAGGAAGATTAACTCTGAAAATTAAGCTCATAAACTAATTGTTATTGTTCAAATAACTATATATTTTTTTCTCTTTGTACTGGTTTCCTTTAAAAGGTACTAAAGGAAACATTGCAGAAAGAGTAAAATCTCTGTTCTTTATTGATTATTACTTTATTCCAAAGGTACCATACAGGATCCAAATACAGCATACACTTTAAATAGAGCAAATTGTTTTGGCTGTGTAGTATTTCAGAAAGTTTACTGAGCTAATAACCGCACAATGGTGCACTTTCATCCTGTTAATTGCAGAATCGGGGCCTATGCTAGGAGAAAGCTCAGAAAAGAGGAGAAACAAACAGTGCCATCATCTGTTCTTCAGACTTTTGATAACAAGTTGGAATGGTTGAGAATCAGTTACTAAATACAGTATTTGTAAAACATTTCCATCTATCATCAGATAAATGTTCATGCATATTTCTGGGTGTTACTCAAGCAGTTGTGGAACAAAATATGATACAGCCCACATATTTATAGAGTTTGGTTTCAAGAACTGTAAGACTTTAAAAATCATCTTTTGAAATGGTGAACCATGATTACTATATGAATTTAAGAAAGGCCACTATTTTATCCCCAAAAAATAAAGCTTTACTCTATGATAACACCTGATAACTCCAAGAAAAAATGTCAGTGGGAGTTTATGCCCCAGTGAAATGTTCACAGAAATATATGCAAATCTGTTATGGAAACATTTATTGTAATGATGCATGTAGACAGAATCACATGGAATAAATAATATTTAAAGGAAATAATTAAACAGGCAAGTTCTGCTTTCCTTGGTGTGTCACTACTGGTGCTGGGCTTAGCGAGTGATGCTTCCCTTTTAAAGAAAAGGATGAAAAAAAATCTATTTCCTCTTAGTATCTATAATCTATCAGAAATGCAGTGACAAGTAAAATACAGTTTTGAAATACTGTACTGAATTTAAATTCTTAATGTGGCTCTGGTAGTTCTTAGATAGAGAATTCCTTAAAATTTTGTGGAGAGGAAAGAAAAGTGGATTATTATTTGGCTGTTTGATCAAGGGCTGTAAATTATTATGACTTCAGTGATTTCCCTAGATTTTTATCAATGCAAGCCACAAAAAATGATGTTAGACAATTGCCTATGCTGCTCATCAATGACTGTTGTTAATAGCTCTAGTAATGTATCAGCTGATCTGGAACAGAGTCTCTCTCTCTGGCTTGATCTGTGTTTAATTACATACACTAACATGATTTGTCTGGGAGGTGTACCATTCTGCTGACAGCTCAACAATATCCACTTAATTTCTTTGACATGTCTACTTACAAATTTTTATAACAGCAGTGCTATCAGTAGGAAGAATTTGCTCTGGAGATGTATACTTCCTTTATATGAAAATTACTCTGAAATGTCAGAACTGTTCTGACTTGGTGCTGAGGCTTCTTATTTCTCACTTTTCTTTTACTTTTTCCTACAGCTGGAAGGAGTTGAACTGGTGAATAGAATTCCTCTAGTCCCATCTGTGAGTCCTAGATTAGGCGAAATTCGAAATATTTCTTTGAGGATTACTCCAGATATTGCAAATGGAGAAATAGGCTTTATTAGCAATCTACCGATTATTCTTTCTGAACCAGAAGATTCCCCTGCTACGCTGGTAAGTAAGCCTTTTTATATTGTCTTTTGCTATGGAAAACTTATTTGGAGAAGGTGGAGTTTGCTGTATTCAGTGTAGCATTTGACAATTAATGTGAGGAAAAGCCTTCCTGTAAGTTCTGTCTTATCCTAAATATTCTCTTCTTTAAAAAAAAAAAAAAATGCTCTGAAATAATCTGTTACTGATTTCCAGAGAACTGAGATTGGTCTTTGCTTTCTGTGTAAGTATCTAAAACCAGTTAGCCCTTGATGCTCACACAGAGCAAAAGATACTGCAGTTAGTCTCTCTCACCAATTGCGAGCATAGTCATGTAAAGTAGGACTGAGACAAATCCTGAATAAGATAGATCATTTCCCATTCTCAAATTAGAACTGGCCAAACTTTTGTTTTTATTATTATTTATTCAAATAGTAATTTGCAAGGGAGTAATCGGTTTTGCATCTACTTTTGCAAGTCACAACAAATTAATGTGTTTCACAGGTTTCCATTGCATTGCATCGAGATGGGACTGATGGTCAAGCAACTGTGTTCTGGAGTTTGAAACCCTCTGGTCCCAATCAAAAGGCGGTAACACAGGATGATATAAGTCCTTTTAACGGCTCCGTGGTTTTCTTATCTGGACAAAGTGATACCACAATTAACATCACCATTAAAGCTGATGATGTACCTGAAATGAACGAAACTGTGTTATTAACTTTGGACAGGTATTGTACCCTATTCTCTATTCATATGTATCAGCTGCAGTACTCAATTTATGCATAACAGATTAGCACAGTGTTAATTACATGGTATTGCTTGCATTGTGTTGATATGTGTCTGAAGAAATAGTGGGCCCTTGTTTCAGACTGTGTATGGGTTCTTTGAGTGGAGATCAATGTAAGAAACCATTTTGCATTTATTATCTAATGACTTAACTGTTTATATTTTCATGAAAATTCTGTATGCTATTTAGAAAGTTCTTTCAGTTTTGATCTTTTTTATAGCTCTTGGTTTTAACACTTTTTTTTTTCGGAAAAATAATATTTAGTAAGATAATGGGAAAAACTAAAGTGAGAACTAAAAAGCAATGCAGAACTTTTTCTGTCAGAAAAAACATTTATAACTTGGGTGTCACTGTAGAATTAGACTTGCAGTTTATTTGTTTGATCTGCATGTTCAATATTCCTTGATAATTAGATACTTCTGTCAGCTCATAGCCCCCAGAATATCCCAGTGTGACTATTATTGCAGTCTTCTGCTAATGAGAATGCAGTGGGGTTTCTGAAGCACAGTGTTCTGGTCTCCCTTCTCATCTAGTGGAGGATTTTAGGATAACAGGCTGTAAGGGCCCTCAGGTGATACTATTATCTGCATGTGAACACTGTTCAGAAAACTTAAATTAGTTTATAATCAGGAGTCTTTTCCCTCTTTGAGTTACTAACAAGAGTGTCTTGGCTATATCGTCTGTCCTGCTTCCCACAGCTCAGTTACATAAGTAAATACAGAAATACCACCACACGTGCTCTTGTATTACCTCCTATTTGTCTAAGGTACATTTTCCACTTTTACTGAAAACATACTACAGTGGTCTGCCAGCACCAGCTTCCACACTGAACATCTACTACTTACATAGTCCTTACCTTATGCAGAAGAAGTATTTTTATTCTGTACAGGAAGCGTAGGCTAGCTCTTAGATATCCACAACAGATATCCACAGTGATTCCACATTAGCAAACAATAGGCAAGAAGCTCCTCACGCTGTTGTTGATCACTAGAAGATCCCATTTCAGAAAACATGGTTTTCGAACATCTTTATGGCACACAGGGAAGATGTTATTCCTTTGCGGGATTGGCTTGCTTGATTAAAAGGTGGCTGGTTAATGCATGTAGTTCAGAACTAGTTATTTTATTCTACCTTGGCTACTCATTACATTAAAAAGGCAATCCTTTTCAGAATAAAAACAGAGACTATTGCAAGCAGTTCTCCGCTTTCTTTCTGTGGGAGAAACTGGTTTGTCTCAAGGAATTTTTTTAGAGTCTCTGGCACAAAGGGGGAAACTAGGATTAGAAATGATGGTTCAAGTTTTGAGTGTAAGGTGGCCAAGAATGCAGAGTGGTATTGAGGTAAACAAGTAAGTAGATAGAAGTAAGCAGCATGAAAGGGTAACTTTTTTGATTCACGTGTGTGAAAGTACAGTTTTCTGCCATTTATCCTGAGTTACAACTGTAGGCTATACCTTGAAAATGGTGGCTGCAACAGGGATTGAACTGGCAGCTGAACAAATACAACCAGTGTTCTGCTTTTGCTGTGTATGGTGCAAGCCGTAGGCTCTGTTGATCATGAAGTGGATGGTGAAAAGTGTGCCAACAGTAAGCAGCTTTCCCACACTTGGCAGGGTCAGAGAGTGAACCGAGGAACAGGTGGTCTGTCCTGGAAAAAGAAGTAAGCAAGGAGGAGATAGAATCTGAACTTTTCTCTAGACCTTGGTAGCATCCCTCACTTCAACTAATTAGCAGAAGCCAAGAATGAAATGACTGCAGAGATCATCCTTTCAGTACTAGACATGACTCTTCAAATTAGGGTTGAAGGATACTGGCAGGGTTACGTGTACGCCCGTGCTATTGCTTTCAGCCTGGTTGGTATTTTGTGGACAAATAGAAGATTTCAGTTTCCGAGGCTGGCAGCCAGCACCTCACAGCAGTAGTGAATGAGCATGAAAACAAAGATGCACTGTGCTGTAGATGTGCTTGTACTGTTCCGTAAATTGTAGCATAAGTCAGCGAGAAAAGAAAGCATGTAAGAACTTTAATGAAACTACAGACATAGACATATGTTCATAAGCATTCAATGTATTGCAATTATTAATAGCACGGGTAAAATAATCAAAATAATTAGTTCTAACAAGGATGTATTATTTACGGCTTAGTGGTATTGTCAAGGCAGTTCAATTTTAAATAAGCTTTAAGTGCATCCATAACTATATTTTTTCCAAGCCATTAAAAACAATGTTATCCTTTCTTGCTTTATGCTCTCTATACTTAGACCACAGATATTAAAACTAGCTCTGAATTTTGTCCACAAACTGGAGGAAAATGTATAACATGAAAAATATGATTCCAAAGAACACAGATGAGTAATGATGAGTAATGAAGGAGCAAGAGAGTCTTGTATCTGCTGAAGCTTCTCTATATTTTCTTTTTTTAGGAGCAGATTCAGGTTGAATGCCTGCCCTATCTGAATAGGCCTGAATTGAGACCAAGCATAAATAAAACCAGATGTCTGTAGTGAAATCTATGTGAGAAAGGAAAGACCTTGGTCTTCTTGATGAATGTAGGTGGAACAGGCCATGGAAATTGTGTGTGTGCTTTGTGAGAGCATATATGCATACTAGGGCTGTTCATTTTACCTGGTAAGCACAAACAGAAATCAGTTTTTTTAAAATCTGATTGCTGTTTTTTTCCTTCTACACAACGTAATCTCTCACTGGCAGTTATCAGCCCCCCAGTTAAGGTGCAGACAGCTATCAGTTTGGCACCTGGCACAACCAGAGGGCCAGAACCTGCAGGGTATGTGGGCTGGGGACGTGGCCTGTGTTTGTGCTCATGAGTGAGTGGTGGTGAGACTGAGAACTTGGAGACTTTGGGATCTGGGGATAAATCACTTTTATTTTGTGGAAGTGATAATCAACAAACAGACAACTGTTTAGGCAGTCCTTATGCTCCAGCATTTTTTGAGTCTTAACTCATGGAAGTTAGGATGCCAGAACAGATCCATATGCATATGTTACGACATAAATCTCATTTACTATATATAATAAACTGAAGCAACGTTATTTGAAGATTTTTATTGTTCTAGTGATTTCTGTGATGGGATACAGATTTCCATAGGCTGACATTCTGTCATCAGTTTATGTGGAAAATGATTAGACCTATGAGTTATGAAGTAATTTTTTGAAAATTACAAAGTGTAAAATACAGACTTGACTATTTCACTGTGAAATATCTGGCAGTTTTTAAACATTTTTGGGTTTTAGAGGTTGCTACATGTCAAAAAGTTAGAAAAGCATAGGAGGGCCATTTAAATCACTGTGTAGTGTTGATGGACAGGGCTTAAGGGTTTATGTGTTGTGGGTTACTCACTGCCATACTGCTTAATGGAGCTAGGATTTTCTCCTTACTTGGTAATTCCCTTTGGTTAGTGTCTGTTTCAAAACCATATCTATCTTACTTATGTAAATTTTCATAGAATCACAGAATAGCTTGGGTTGGAAGGGACCTTAAAGATCATCAGTTTCCAACCCCAGTGCCATGGGCAGGGATGCCACCCATTAGATCAGGTCGGCCCACAGCCTAGTCCAACCTGGCCTTGAAAACCTCCAGGGATGCCTCAAGGGTTTGATCAGACTGCGTTTTAACGGGGAAAAAGTCATTTGAAAATAGTAGAATGTTGAAATGAGTGCGCTGGACACCTACTGCTTGTTTTCATTACTTCTCAAAATAACAACATATCTCTCCTGCTATGACTCAGAAAAATTAAAATAGCCTCAAAAATCAAATAAATGATGGATTAAACCTGGAGAGAAGGTGTTTCCTCTGATGAGAGGCACTATGGAAAGTCTAATGTGGCAAATCCTACTTTAATGCAGTTCTTTAGAGCTAGAGCCTGCCTCTAATTAAATCAGTAGATAATCCTGAAAAAATTGAAGAGGGGGTGAACACTGAATGCAAGCAAATTGAGTAATGTTCCACAAGCAATTTCACTTCCCCCTTTTTGAGATACCCTGATAGAAAAGAAAGTCTTTTAGAGAAGTGTGGTTTAATAATGACAGCCATGTAGATTCACAGTGGAAATTAAGTTTCTCATGTGTCTTTCAGAACACTCAGGTTCTGCAGAAATTCCAGATTTTGTCAAAAGTTATTAACTTCAAAGCTATTTTTCATTTATTTATTTAATTATTTTGTGGTTCTAGTTAGTTCTTAACATTGAAATTCTCATGGTACCTTAAACTTAGTCAAAACTCTAATTTCTCCTATTTTCTTGTACTGCATGTTTAAAAAAGTGTAAGAAACATTTTGAAGCTCCTGTCAGTTGTCCTAATTCATCTGTAGTTCTTGCTACATAATAATTATGATTTTTTTTACTGAAAGAATTTCCCTAATGATCAGTCATTTCACATTAGTCTTGTTGTATAAGAAATGCTTTACACACTTTGAGGTTGTATTTCTTTTGGCAGCATCATAAGCATTGCCAGGGTTTACTGTCTGTGACGATATGAAACTTCATGTCCATACATAGCCATTTTACAGGAAAAAATAAGCTGAGGATAAAAACAGGGAAGTGGCTTTCCCAGTGATTGGTATCACCTTATTCCTGGTCAAGAGTTCTTTTCACTAGCTGGAGGAGCTGCTGGCCACGGTTAAGCCACCATGTCAAAGCAGCTGTTTTAACTTTTATTGCTGCTTCTGAATAGCCCTCTTTGTCCTGTTTCCATACTGCTGTCAGAGGAACACCTAAAGAGCTGGTTTCACATACCACGAGGAGTGAAACGGGACTGAACTGGACCCGTGTAGTGTCAGGCAGTCTGGGAGCATCTCCTCCGTGGTGTAAGGGTGGTATATGAACGCCCCTCTGTTCTTCGAGGTTGGAAGTGCACGTGGCAGGGGATGGGGCTGGTGTCCTGGCAGCTCTCTGGTGGCACGGACCCTGTGTCCAGCCCCGTAGCTCCTCCGGGTCGATCTGAGCTGGCTGCTGGAAGTATTATGCAGCTATTTGCTGAACGCTTCACCTTGCCTGGTTTAGCCCTGTATGGACTTAGGTTTAGCACATGAAGAGTACACTGAACCGAAAAGCAAGCATTTGGATTAAAAGGATAAAAGTTTGCAGGATGTGAGTATGATAATTGCATTACAATGTAATTGTTCAAAACAATAGAATTGGGATTTTTTTTTTTTTATTATTCCTAGAAAAAAGTAAACCTGTGAGAATACTTTACAACAAACATTTTGGATTTAAATTTAAAATGTACTTTCCTAATTTATCTTTGTTCTCTTAATTCTTCTTTTTTTTTTCAATACTATTTTTTAAAAATTTCTTGTTAGGGATATGCATTCTATGTTATGAAAAGTTACATGTATATGCCTTAGAGTATAGATATAAAGAATACTACTGAGTGCACCATTCTTCGAATCACAGAATGGCTCAGGTTGGAAGGGACCTTAAAGATCATCCACTTCCAACCCCTCTGCCATGGGCAGGGATGGCACCTACTAGATCAGGTTGGCCACAGCCTCATCCAACCTGGTCTTGAATACCTCCAGGGATGGGGCAGCCACAGCTTCGTTCATTCATTGTTTGCTTAACAGCATCTTGGAGCTGGAAACCTAAACCTAGCTGCTTCTATTAAGTTTCTGCATAGGATGTTTTATGACTTTTTGGAGAAGTAACTAACATTACTGTGCCAGGGCAGTGATAGCGGTCTGACCACTCATGATATCAGCCAGAGAAAAAAAATGACCAGATAATAAATAAATAAACAAACAAACAAACAAATAAGTAAATAAATAAAAGGATCCAGGTGTTCAAGATGGGGTTTGTATGGAGAAACCACCTGAACAATGTTCTTTTTTACCAGTTGATGGACTGAATTTTACTGGTTGCTTCCTGACCTGAAAGCTGTCTAGGTTTAATACATATCAAAAGCTCACTTGATATAGTGATTCATTTTTATTTTCTGTTGTAAATTATTTTACTAACAGCTTAGCGATATAATTAAATTTTAGCATTACCAACTCTGGAATCTTCTCCTTGATCTTTTCATTGTGTTAATATTTTGCTGTTTTTTGAATGCTTTTGCATGTTTCTGAGGGAAGGGAGAATGTCTCAATATATACCTAGCTTCAGTGAATATCAATAACAAATTTCAATTAATTCAGACTTCCTATTCGAAAGAACGTCTGTGAATGTATTTACTTCTCAGAATTTAGAGTGAACTCTTGTCTGTATTGAATTCCAAATTTAAATTATTTTTGAGATTAGTGGAGCCCAATTATCACCTTACAAACACTGTTTTAATCTGTTTTTGGTGCTTTGATAGACGATACAGTTTTTGTATTTAATGTATTTTTGATTAAGAAAGCCAAAATACATGATTACTATTGCAGAATAATGCTGCCCTTTTGACTGACTTCATGTGGCAGTTTTGTTATAAATGCTTGGTTGAAACTTGATTTAATTTTTTAACCTTTTGATTAGCAAATACCTTTTCCTTTCCCCTTTTTCTTTTCTTTTTTTTGTCCCTTTATTTCCTTGTCCCCTCTTTTTCCCCTTTTTCTCCTTCTGCTTCTCTTTCTTATATTTGTATTTATGTTATACATGTATATATACTACTTTGGTAATCTGATTAACTAAAAAATTGTTGTAAATGAGGTTTGCTGTGATTTTGTGCCTAATTACTTTTCCTTGTGTACCCATCAGTACTCTTTCTGTGCTTATCTGTTTTTATCATTACTTTGTCAGACTGATGAAACACCATATCACAGAGGCACGTAGATGTATTTCCCTAATAAAGGGTTATAATCGTGGATGGCTGCTGCAGTTGTGATCACGCAGTCAGTAATCAAGCTCTTTGAGGAGGGCTTGGTAGGGAACACCTTGAGTGGCTCTTGACATGCTGAATTGGTCATGGGGTCACTCCTCCTAAGTGGGAACTGCCCACTTGCTGGCCTTTGTCAACAGGAAAATGCCAAGCAAGCAGGGTTCCCATAAAAAGAACATTATAAACTTTTGGAAAGTAAAAAGAAAGCCTTCTTTTTTTTCTTTTTCTTTTTTTTTTTTTTGTCCCTTTTGTTAGTTTTTTGTTCTTTTATAAGATGGGTAGTATTGAAATTTTAGTAAGTGGCACTTTCATTACTTTCTACATCCTCTTTTTTTTTTTTTTTTTTCCTCTGTGTTGACAGGGTAGAGACAGAAAGGTTTGTCGTGTTCTTTGGGTAAGTGCGGTGAACTGTTTTCTGTCCTCAGTGAATCAATGCTTTGTTTTAGAAGTGGTTGGTTTGGACAGAAACTGTCTTTATCATTTCTTTCCCCCCCAAGAATCACGTCTCTGCATCTCTTCAGACAACGCATGCTTCCCCTTTGGTGTTTCGTTTGATGGCATGGGGTTCTTGCTTGAAGGCATTTCTTTATGTAGGATCTGTGAATGATGAAAGTTATGAATGCATGGCTCAGTGTTTGATATTTGAGTGTTTCATGGAATAATGAATTAATTGTTTTAAACTGCTACAAATACAGTTTGCCCCAACTAAATGGCTGAACTGATTAGAGTTACAGAGTAATTTTCTCTAGTCAAAGACAAGGAAAGTTATCTTGATTTAGACTAACATGCATATAATTTATATAACACAGGTTATTTTTTCTACCGACTTTTTTTTTTTTTAAACATGTAACAAACATGAGCACGTTACTCTATTAAATAGGTATTACCTATTTTGCATCCTGTACCCTGTCCTGTAGACTGTGCTACAACAATGCTAAGTTGTTTTTGTGTGTGTAGGTTCCAGTTACTTAAAACGTGCTTCTGGACACAGTTCTGGGCCTGATTTCAAAAACTGGATATAATAGATCACATTTCTTCATGAAATAGTGTTTGATAAAGTCTAGGTTGTAGCACAGTGAAAGCACAAAAATATGTACAGTATGCAGGACCACGATTTCATTGAAAAATACAATACTGACAGGAAACGTGAAAGATGCAAAGGAATCTAAGTACCTAAAACTACATGTAATAAATCATATGCAGACCATCAATCTGAAGGTGTATTCTTGATGCATCCTGCAATAGTGCTTCTCTGGAATTTTTAATATAAGAAATTTAAAATGATGAAAATTACTGCTTCTGAGGAAAGGCAAGCAAGTAATATGCAAGGTTCATTACTGTTATCAGATACTGCCCATTCCTGTCACAGAGTAAGATCAAGATGGTGTAGGAGAAGCCCAGAGAGAGAAATCCTTTACTGAGAGGAATCTGAAGTATGCGTATTTGGTCAACGTACTTCATTCTTGCACCATTCAGCATGTGCTTTAAAGGAGTAATGAGAAAGGGGAATGAGTCTGAGCTACTGAGAGCAGGTCCAACATTTTGTAGAGTCAGACAGGGATCCTACAGGTAGTCTCCACATCTACAGAAGGCAGGCTAACACAGAGCTGAGGATGAAATCCATGGTATCGAGGGTCAAATTTCTGCCTCTTTATGTCAGTAGTAAACTTTGACAAACAAAGCAATAATGGAAATTTATGCTTTTCAGTGTAATCTCAGCATAGGTGATTTTGGAATTTCCTTTATACCTTGATCCAAGTACAAAGTAGTTCTGAATTTAACTAACTTTTTTTTTTTTTTTTTCCTGGCACTATTCTGTTTCTTTTCCTGTGTGTTGTGTGCATGTGTTATCAAAAACAGACAAACAAACAACAGAGTTACTAGCTATAAAAAGCTAATCAGAAACAAACAAACAAAAAGTTACTTCAGAGGCAATTATTTATTTTATTTATTTATTTATTTATTTTTTACGAATGGATAAAACATTCTGATGTTGTATCATTCTTAACTTGTTTTAATCCTTGTAGGTAACTGTTGGCTTTCATAATTTATTCATAAAATTTGTCAATATCCTGATCTCCTCTGTATGGATTTGCTAAACAGAGTTGCAAGTTGAAAAAAACCTCTTACCTTCCTTTCTCAGGGTCAGTGTGGAAAATCAGATACTGAAATACGGGTTTACTACTTGTGAAATTACAATTTTGGAAAACGATGATCCTGGAGGAGTGTTCGAATTTTCTTCCTCTTCCAGAGGTCCCTACAGCATCAAGGTAGCTATCCGAGTAACGTCACTTAAACATTACAGACGACTTAGTTCTAACAGAGTGCTAGAAAAAGATTAATTTTATTTTTTTGCAGGAAGGGGAGTCTGTTGAGCTGCAGATTGTTCGCACTAGAGGAAGCCTCATCAGACAGTTTCTGCGCTACACTGTAGAACCAAGAGATAATAATGAGTTTTATGGAAGCACAGGAATTCTGGAGTTTAAGCCTGGTGAAAGAGAGATCATAATTACTCTACTGACAAGGATGGATGGGATTCCAGAGGTAAGAATTAATATTTTTCTCTCTTTAAATTGCATTCACATACATATTTGTTTGTCACTTACTAAAATATAGATGGTTTCACCTGTAAATACCAGCAATTTTTCTGTAACATTTGAAGGCTTTCTTTTTCTTAAGTGTGAGAAATAGATAGAGGAGGAGTGACTGAAAGGCCTATAAGATAGTCAAGCACCATATGAAAGCACTTTATATCAATACAAATCAGGTCTTGTCAGTCTTGCCTGAATATTCATTTCTCTGATATCTCTATTGTTTTGTAATCCCAGAAATCTGCACAATTTGAGGCATGTGTCTGTTGCTTTTCTCTTTGCTTTCTGCTTTTCTGTAGCTTGTTCCCTTTCCTGTGCATCAGCCATCCTGGATTCCATCAGGAAGTTTGCAAGGGTTTGATTTTACCACATTTATGTTAACATAAATTTTAGCTGCTGTGATTCAGCATTTTTTGCTGCCTTTACATGCACATTCCTATGCTGTATTTTGCATAAGCAGTTAGTTGTGTTTGTCTGATCCTGCTAATGAGCTGATCTAGGAGTAAGATGTCAGAAAGCCAGCTTTACAAAACATAAAGGTTTTAGGAAGGTTAATAATCTTTTTGTAGGGCCAGGTGGTCATCAGTCATGGATTGAAGGAGGGATGGAGGACCATATGATGAGGAAATCAGGGGATCACAGCAACTCCAACTTCAATTGCATAGGCTGCTGTAGAAATTCAGGTTTCTTTTCCCTACATACTCCAAAGAAAGGAGACATAAGAAGTCTGAACTCCACTACAGAAGCCAGGAACATAAGTTAATCTAGTAAAACTTAGGCACTAAAACAGCGGGTTATTTAATAGTTCCATTCCCAGTTTTTACTAGTTCATCAGCAGGCTGAGATAAAAGTATTTCCCTGCTTACAGCAGTATTATTAGACTAGGTAAGTCATCCTGCTGAAACGCTCAGGCAAAAACATACGAATTGTAGTGTCAGGACTAAAAAATAAGGAGGTCCTTTTATACTCTTCTATCTCCAAGAGTGGCCAAAAGCCACATACATGAGCAGGACATATATAATCACTTTCCTCCAGAATGCCATCCCAGCCTCCAATGGTGGGCAGTCCAAGGATGTCTGGAGTAATGGATGGTATCTTTGGGTGCCTTCAGATTTTCTTTCTGTTAATTGAAGCAGTTACGCTTTGAACGCAGGTAAGGTTTTAGCATCCATGACATTCTGTAGTACTGAACACCATTGTTTAATTGAATTGTATGTGAAGAACCAGTTCATGTGTGTTTCTTTACTGCTAACCACCAGCCAGTTTCACTGAGTTCTCCCCAGTGTAGAGTAATGCTGTTTTCTAGATAGATAAATGCAATATTTTTTTCTAATGTTCTCTGATACTTTTTTGAAAGTACCATGTCCCATTAGATTAATAAAGCCAGTTGATCAATTCTTTCTAAATTAGCATGCTGTCCATGGTTTAAAAATCTTTGCTTTACCTGTTACAAAGCCAGGAATCTTAAGAAGTCTTGGAGGAAAGAAAATTTACATTTCAGAGTGTGTTACAAACATTACTTGTGAAATTATGCGATTCTAAATTAAGTACACAAAATAAGTCCTTGCTTATAATAATAATAGACTTTTGGAGAAACTGATGCTTTTAGAGATAGAAAGTTCTAACAATTTCCTTTATTTGATAGCATTATACAAACGTTTATTGCATGTAGAATGTGTGTGATTTCATTTTAAGTTTGTATCCCTTTCTGCCTGATGGGGGACTGTGGACTATAGACCATTTTGTTTTTGATGTGGATGTTGAATATGTATTTTTGTTCTGACTGAGTTTCCCTCTTCTAGCTGGATGAGCTATATTCTGTGGTACTTAGTGGCTACAGTGAAATGCCAGGCAAGTTGGGGAATGCCACAATGGTCAATATAACCATTTTGAAGAATGATGATCCGCATGGTATCATTCAGTTTCTACCTTACGAACTAACAGTAACAATAAGTGAAAGCAAAGGAGAAGTCATCCATACCGGTAATTCCTTTTTATTAGAGTTACTTCTTTATCTGCTGTCTGCTTCTGCAAGTCTTATTTTCCCTGTTCTAGGATAACAGAAGTCTAGGAGACTTCTTACTAAAATCTCCACTCAGGACTTTACAGATTGGTACAATGCCAAGCAAGATGAGCAGCGGAGAGTGAAGTGGAGAAGTATGGGTGTGGAAAAACAGAGGGATTAACTGAGTAAAAAGGATTGCTAGAGAATTTTCCAGACAGGAGGGATGGAGTACTGATGTATGTGCAAAGTGCAACGTGGAGGTAGTAGCTCTGTTTGTGGAGAATGAAGAATGGGGTGTTATATAAGAGAAACATAGAGTTAAATCTTCCTATGGGTGATTTTAATTGATCTATTCAGTTATCAATTACTTTTACAGGCAAGAATTAACATGTGAAATTAAAGCAGTTTGCACTGCTTTAGTAATCTGTCTTTGTGTGTCCTTTTCTGTAGCACTCCAACATGTTACTGGTTTCATAAGAAGTGAAATTGGTTATTATTGTATTTCCTTTTTCTCAGTTTCAGATGTTTCAGATGTTCCTTTTTGATTTCTGTTGCTCTGAATATGCACACTGACTCTGTTTATGTTTTTTAGCTGTTTACAGAGTTGTAAGAAATCAAGGAAACTATGGAAATGTTAGTGTGTCTTGGGTTGTTGATCCAGCATGTACCAATGACGTCTATCCAGAGCAAGGGACTATTTTATTTGATAATCTGGAGTTTTCAAAAAATATCACCATTTACTCACTGCCAGATGAGGTAAACACTTTTACAGTGTTTTGGGGTGAGAATATGGGACAAAGAGTAAGTACTAAAACATTAGAGTATAAGGAGAAAAAAGGAATGTGTGTTTCTCAAGAGCCTAATAACTTGTAGGAAATATCAAAATACTTGGGTAGAACTGAGATAATGTCTGCAAATCATAGAGAAATTTCAGAAGCTGTGCATACCTCTAAACAAAAAAGGTAGAAGCTGAGAGTAATTGTACTGTGGTAAAGTTATAGGAAAGTTTGACTGAGACTCGTATCTTGATAACTGGAATCCTAATTTCAATCCTAATCCTATATGCTGATAAATTTGAAGTAATATAAGAAAGATTACACCTAATGATAAATAAATAAAGCTGTAAAAAAAACTACATGTATCAGAAACATAAAACTGGAAGGTAACTTTTGGGTCATCTGTGCAAGATAAAGAGGAAGGGACTTACTTACAAAAACTGTAGATGGATGATAATTTCTGTATAACTGTATGAATTATCATCCCTCTTGAGACACATAAGGACTGACAAATAAAAACAACACTCAGAAATCTCTGGCTTATTAATCCCCCTAACTTTTCATTTTAAATTCTTCAGTGTTTTGTATGCTAGAAATTAATGTCTTAATACTTTCAGGTGCCTGAAGAGGAGGAAGTATTCACCATCAGTTTATTCAATGCTACCGGTGGAGCCAGGCTGGGCAATGTAACCACTGCAATTTTACAAATAACAAAGAATGATGATCCCATTTATTTTGCAGGTTAGATATTATTGTTTATAAATGTGGAATACATACACTACCTAAAACGGATTTTTTTCACAAACCAGATCATTGCGAAATCGTAATCCCAAAAGAGCAAGTGGAAAAGCTCCCCAAACTTTTTTTTTTTTTTGTATTTAATTTATATTTGTTTCCTTCAGAACCTTCCCATTTTTTTGTGTGTGTCATTTTTCTCTTTGTTGATGTTGAGATCAGTTAGGAGGCAAGGTACAAAATATTCTCTCGTACCTGAATTATTTCCTACCTTTATCACATACATCTTATTGTTTCATTGAAGAGGAAGATCCTACTAGAGAGAATTAAGAAAACAGAGCAAATGCAAGCAACTCAGGCTTGAACTCAGACAGATTTGTTGCTTTTGTATTTTCAGAACCTGTGACAGTGAGTGTTCAAGAAGGAAGTGTTGCAAACTTTACAGTCCTAAGGAATGGATCTGCTGATGTCGCTGTTGTTGTCCAGTATATTACTGTTAATGGAGATGCAACAGCTGAAGAGGGAGACTTTGTTCCCAGTGGAAAGAACAGTGTCATTTTGTTTGATGTTGGAGAAAGGGAGCAGAATTTATCTGTGTATATCAACGATGATGATACCCCTGAAACTGATGAAACATTTTATATTATCCTTTTCAATTCTACAGGTAAGTCTTCCTTTTTTTTTTTTTTTTTTTTGCTGGCAATTTCTTAGTATCTTGGTCTTATCATAAAGCAATATTTAAATGCCAAGAATTATACGAATAATGTTTGCTTCAAGATTTTTATACAATAAATGCATACTGTGTTTGAATTTTCATCCTTAATTATTTTATTGGAAACAAAAATCAAATGATAGAGTTGATACTTTGCCTGCAAAAACAACTGGAGTGAAAGTCCCTTTTCAAATATAAATGCTCCAAATTAGATGGACTTCAATACAAAAACACAAAGCAAAAAAAAAAAAAAACAAAATTTAGTACCCAACAGTCTTAGGAAAAGAGGTATTCTTTTAGTTATTTTTTTCATGCTCCAGAGTGTATTACAAAACTACATGATTTTTGTAAAAACAAACAGAACTGCCATATTTTGGAGGAAGGGTATGTAATTGCTCTATTTTATTAGTAGCGAAAAGTATGCATACATTTTTTTCACTCTGAGACTATAGTTTTAAAAGGCTTAATTTGCAGAAAAATATATGTCACAATTTACCCAGGGGACCACCTCTAAAGAAAGGATTTATTACCTTAGAAATAACGTATTTTTGTTTATTTATTTATTTTTCAAAGTTTACACTTAAAAAGGAATGACCAAAATTATTCAGCCCATTCCTCACGTTTTTGAAATACATATCTTTTAGAATAAATTATCACTGTTATGTAATATACATGAGAAAATAAAAGTGAAGTATAAGAAATTCATAATTTTTCCAGAGCCCTAAGTATTTAATAAAGACCCTCCCCACACCTAGCTCCAACAAAACTCATGGTGTTGTGGGAGAGTCATTTGCAATTGTGTTATCAAATTTTAATTTACTGCCCTTCATTTTTTACTGTTCTCTAGTTGAGAGGTAATAACAGGCTCTGAATCTGCTGCAAATCTTTGCAATGCAAAGCAAAGCTGTATTGAATCAGCCATTGAAACCTGAGGGGCTGTAATTTAATAAAGCAAAGAAAGATGATGGCAATTAACCATCAGACTATACCTTCAGATTGTGTGACACGTTCTCAAAGTAAAATACCTACCAGGTATTCAATTCAAGATTAGGAAACCTAAAATTAGATTTCTTCATCTGTAAGCACGCTAAGCATCTTAGTTCTCATTACAGTCTCTGATGGTCTTAGTCTTTAGCAGTCGATAAGACTGAAGTGATTGAGGTCATGCTACAGTGGACACCCTGCGGCTGGCCTGTGAGTTTCTCACAAGGCAGCATTGATCTTGAGTTGAATCCTTCCCTGAACATTGGTAGCAGGCAGCCAGAGGTTGACAGGGAAAGCAGTAATTTGAGTATAAGGCAGCTAAGCTATTTCCCAAGGTCGGCTGGTATTCACTGTAGTACCCAGGTCTCTTATAAAATATCAGACTAGGGAAAGGATTAGACAAAACCATTCTTCTTCCTTCATAAGTTTTCTCTTTTGTTGTCTCTTTCTACTTTAATAACTTTCTTCAGGATCTACTGGTAGCTCCCAATACTACCCCATTGGGAACATATCATGGCTTTTCTCCTAGCACATGGGGAATGGGTATCCATAGCCTCCTTTTTCCTCTAAAATGAGCATCATATAGTTTTACAGCCATTCTAGAATCACTAAGAATAAAGAATATTTCTATACATATTCCTGAAAGCAAAAGTTGGTTTTCTTTCTATGATTGGTTACATACAGTGGCCTTGACTGTTCTGAAATTTTTTTGGGGACTGTTGTTCCTGAGAGAAAATACAAATAGAGGTATATGAAGTTAGAGGAATAAGCACATTGTTTAACGTGGAACAAAATTTAGTCGGACACTTTCAAAGAAGACAAAAAATGGGGTGGGTGTGGACACATTATGTTCATCTATGGACAATGCAATGGAGTTAGAATTAACATCCCTTAATATTTACCTGTACTAATATGCACACTGAAAGCCTGCTAGCTTCCCATCTACATAATAAGAATCTTATGTTTCTTCCTTTTAGATATTCTTTGATATGGGAGTGAATAAACTCTTAGACATTGCTCATAGCTTGTATTTAGTTTAAATGCAATACTTTTCTTCTAGGTCTAAAGAAGGTCGGGGCTCTCTGAATACCTTACTCTTTTATTCTGTACCTCTGAATATCTTATTCTTTTGACTTGTCCAGATGATCAAACAGAAAATGTTACCTCACATAACAACTACATGCAAGGATACTGTGTAGTAAGAATCACATCTTCTCAGTTCATGTCATTTTTCCTGAAAATCTTACGTCTTGCTCTCTGGATGGTACACTACTTAAATACTTTTACTCTGATTTGCCTGCTGCTGAATACCTCAAATTCTGTTTTTCACTGACTTTTATAATTGTCCTTTTCTTTGTATAAAAGCAATTGTAGTGAGTAGAAAACATAATTGGATTTAGAGTTACCTACATTTCTGATTCCAATTTTAATAATAATAATTGTCCTCTTTTTTAGGAGATACAGTTATCTTTAAGGCTGGAATGGCAACAGTTATTATTGAAGCAAATGATGATCCTAATGGAATTTTCTCTTTGGAACCTTTAGAGAAGCCAGTTGAAGAAGGCAAAAGTAACATTTTTTGGTAAGTAACGTTTAAAGAATATCTTTGCACTCTTTTGGAACTGGTGTATGTGGTACTTTATAAATAGCACTTTGATTAAATCAAATGCACAAGTGTGCATTGATAGAAGTGCACTATAGAAAAACAGTTTTACAAAATTTTGGATTAAATGATTTGTAATGTGTTGAAGACATCACCTGTAATACTATGGAGTACACAGTAAATATTAAAAAGTGCACAGAAGCTCATGTTGAAATGTAACTAAATAAGACTTCAGCATTGATGTTCTGTTATAATCTCAGGAACCTGTAGATACAGAAAAATCTCAATGATTGAGCACAATATAACCTAGGCTGACAGAAAAAGAAAAAAAACCACTCAACAAATAGCTAAATAAAACTGTGTGGCACTAGGTGGCTTTTTGTACCCATCTTTGAAATTTTCAACTGCAAACTACTGTATTCTTTCTTTCTGTTTTTGTATTTTTTTTTTCTTTTATCTGTTAATTACAGATTGAAATCTATACTTAAAGTCCGGATGTGACACTCTTCATTAGTCTGACCTTTGAAAGTATTTTCCTTTGTGCCACCATGATATATTGAAGAATTAGCAGGGTTAAAAATTGAATGCACTTGGCATCTCGCCTTGTTACATTCATTTCATAAATTTACTATGGGGTTTTAATTGGATGAAAAAATGATTTTTCGTTAAGAAATCTTGAGACAGGCTGTAAAGAGAAGTTAGGTCACAATAAATGCGATAGTGCAAATAGTTAGGGAAGAGGTTCTTCTTGCATTTAAAAAATCATCCTTTTTTTTTTGTCTGTTTGTTTTAAAGCCTTGAAGCAGATGCTTATGGCTGTGAATTGGTTCTTTATGCTTGTGTCAATACATCTGAAATATGAATAGTCTCAAGAAAAGAGGATATTAAGTTCATTGTGTGTTTGTTGTTGTGCTGTTCACTGTTTTGGGCTTTGTTGTTTTTTTGTCCTTTATAGTCTAATCTGCAGGATAATTTTTGTGGATTTGGTGGTGTTAAGAATATTGTTTTGATGTAAACATGCTTATATACAGGTGCTTTATGGAATTATAGGATACCAAGATCTCCAACATCTGAGGAACCTGCTCAGTCATCATTGATAAAATATATTTACTAGGGATCTGTCTCTTCCATACTGTCACTACTTTGACAGTTGTGTAGCATATAAAAAAGTGGTCAAAGTAGCATGTAACCAAACCACCGAAAACACAGAGGTTTTAATGAGGTAATTGGAATTAGTGCAGCAGCGCTACACAGCTGGGATAGAGCACCCTGGTTAACGCCACAGAAGAAAAACCTTTGGAAGCAGAAACAACATAAATGTGTTGCTGTGGCTGGACTAGTTTAGCTGAACTAATTCTTCAACCTGATATAATCTATTTATAAGGCATTTTATGTCACCGTGCAAACCGACAGAAGCAAACTTCCTGTATGTAAGCGCACTCTTAATAAAGGCACTGTATGGGTCACTTTTTATTTGTAGTGCCTTTTTGAAATTAGTGTAATTGTGTTAGCAGATAGTTACCAAAAAAAAAAAAATCTTTTCATTTACTACGTTCTTAATCACAAATAACAGTAGATTTCTGAAAGCCGTAGAATGTAATTCTAATTTAATACAAGTGTAAGAAAAAGTTTAAGTAGACTTGATGACTGAAAGGAGAAACGTTTGTGGTTAAATGTAGATGATTCTCTTTCCTGTCTAAGAGTGTCCAAGTATATTAATTTTTAATGTTAACTTTCTGAACTATTATGCATTCATATTTATTATTATAAATTGGAATTACAAGACACAGTGATGTGTAGCTTCACAGTAGTATTCTGCATGGACCTGCGTATGCTACTTCTGTTTTCTAAAGTACGTATTCCGGGAGTAGAATTGTACTGCAAAAGTGGTTGCCTTTAAAAGGAAGGCTTCATGGAACAGTTGTAGTATATTAGTATTTTACTTTATATTACATAGTATATTACTTCTTACTGTAAGGAAGATTACAGTAAAAGGAGTCTCCACATTTTCCTTTTCTACTCAACGCTGATGCATGCCTGCCAGGACTCTCATTCTTTCTGTATCACTGAACAGGATTTTGAGACACAGAGGACACTTCGGCAATGTTTCTTTGACCTGGCAGTTGTTTGATAATAACTCTGCACTGAAGCCAGGAGAAGAATTCTATGAAACTTATGGGACTGTGTGCTTCATGGATGGTGAAAGGTCGAAGTCAATAACACTACGTGCCATTTCAGATAGAATTCCTGAATTCAATGAATTTTACATTCTAAAGTTGGTGAATGCTTCAGGTATTGTCTTCCATATCACCATTTCCTTCATATCTGGTAGAAAAGAGTTATGTTTAATCAATCAAAAAGAAACCAACACTAGAAAGAGCATTGCTCTGAATCATGTCTTGATATCCTATGCTTTTCTGGTAAGGTTTTAGGTCTTATTTTTCATTTAATCTTGATTTCCATATATAGAGAGTTACTCAGTTCCCGAATTACTGTTAAACACATTTTGGTGATCTGAACTTTAAAAGGGATGCCTCTTGGTTTTTGAAATTAAACTTCTTAAAGTTCAGAAGTTTCATTTCAAAAACCAAGAGTTCTGAATTTCAGATACATAGATCTCCATGCACAAAATATAAAACAAAGATACTAACAAAGAAATAACAAAGGTATTAAAGGTTATGTGTGTCTACCATAATAGAGGTTGCTTTTTTGTTTGTTTGTTTCCCTAGAGGAGGTAAAATACTTGTAGTTACCACTTCACATGACTTAAATTACAACTTTAAATTGCTACTGGACACATTTCCTAATCTGGATTAATTCCACTTTAGTACTATTCATGGTCTTCTGTGCTCTGATACAAGTGAAAATGTGTGTTGGCCTTTCCTGTAAGTGAAGTCCATACGGATGTACAAAAGATTTCCTGCTTATAACAGGTAGATCACTGTACACTTTGAACACGGAGATTCTCCATTCACAACATGATCTTCATATCATGAATTCTTACTGTGCAAAGATAGATGACTAACACCAGGACTGGGCAGCAGTTTTAACACACAACTGGTTACTGTTTCTGCAAGGTGTATGTACTTCTGTATCAGAGGCAACAGGCAAGATTTTGCCATTCTCTATTCCTGTAAGTCTTTGAGCAATACAAGAATTGAATTTGGCCCCCATGCTTATCAAACGAATCAAAGGTAACCTACCTTATTGGCTAATTAAGAAAAGATGGACCTTGTCATGTTTCACCTGAAAGACATCTGTGTGTTTTACAGCTGAAAAATAGCATGTGGGTTTGTTTTCTACTGAAATTACATCAGCACAGTGTTTTAAGAATAATACAATTAACCTATGTAATTTTCAAGTTAGATCATTTGCTATAAGTCCAGAGGATCTTAAAGGAGGGTTTGAGGTTTTTTTAGAAACTTGTTTTATTAAAAAAAAAAAAAAGTACTTTGAAACTTTTTTCTGAGTGTGTTGTTTAATCATTAACTTTTACTCTAACTTCTATTACGCAGGTGGGTCTCCTGGTCCTGGTGGTCAGTTATCTGAAACCAGTCCTACTGTAACTGTCATGATCCCTTTCAATGATGACCCTTTTGGAGTGTTTGTTATAGATCCAGAGAGCCAGGACAGAGAGATAGTGGAAGATACTCTTTCTGAAGATGACCTTTCCTATATTACGGACTTCACCATCTGGAGACAGCAAGGCACCTTTGGTGTTGTCCGACTAGGTTGGGAAATACTGTCTAGTACCTTCCAAGCTGGACTGCCATCAATGGTAGATTTCTTGTTGCTTGGATCATTCCCAAGCTCAGTACAATCACAGCCCCACATGAGGCGCCATCACAGTGGAACAGACGCTCTGTATTTCAGTGGAAAAGAGGATGCATTTGGCATTATCGGTCCTGAATACCCATAACAATGGAAATAATGCAGTAACCAATTTTACATTTTCAGCTTGGTTAATTCCTAATGTCAGTACAGATGGCTATATAGTTGAAAAGGATAACGATAATGGGACTTTATATTATGGTGTGAAAATTCAGACAAATGATTCTCATGTTTCTGTAGTGCTTCATTATACAGCATTAGGGTCCAATATGACATACATGGCTAAAACATCAGTCATGAAATACCTGGATGAGAATACTTGGCTTCACGTTCTGATTACTCTGGATGAAAGTATAATTGAATTTTACGTTGATGGAATTCTAGTTCTGGGAGGAATGAAGAGTCTAAAAGGAGAAGCAATTCTTGATGGTGAGCCTTTGCTATTTTTCTCCATATATAAAGCTCTGAAATGCATAGTCTAGCCACTTCAAAGGTGGAAGAAATACACTGAAATGATTATATCTGTTAAGTTAATTGAAAGGAATGGATAAGAATTCTTTGAGGATTTTCAGAAAGCCTATGGAAATTGTGTGAATGTTCTAAAAAATTCAAACTGCTGCGATGTTGAGTGAGAGTAGAGGACTATTAATTGTATGGTGTACTATTTTATTTCTGCTTTTAAAATTCCAGGTTGAAGTTTAAGAAATCAAATTTTCCATTTGTAAAAAGAATAGTACTTCTGCAATTAGTAATTTCCATCACACTTGCAGTACTGTAGCTAAGCTGAGAGGCTGAGAGGTTTTTTTTTTTTCCCTCCCTCGGTTTCTAGAACAAATATATGTGAAATGCAATTATGCTTTTATTGCTAGAAGGATATGTCTGTGCTGTAAATTTTCTTTATTAGTGGGGATGGCGTGTGTCTGGGGATAATGCAATAGTAAGGCAAGTATGTCATCTCTCTCCGTTGAATGTTGGGTAATACACAGTGGTGTGCATAGCAGCCCAGTTTTTCTCAGCATCCTCCACTTTGTGCCCTGGGACTTTTATCAGTTCCTGTGGTTGCTCATCTCTACAACTGCCACTCAGTGTCATATGTATGACAATACACTGAAGAGCACAGCTTTTTTTGTTTGTTTGTTTTCTTTCGTTTTCTGAAAGGCAACTGAAAACAGCTGATGTGTGTGTTTTAGCACAAGAGCATAGCATGGCACAGAATAGGATAGAGTAGGAATGAATATGAGGCAGCTGTGATCCTATAGTTTGGAGACAGAGAAATATAAATGCTGTTGTAAAAAGAGTTTGGAATTTGCATGGAATTACAGTGTGGTGGATGAAATGGATGTCCAGAAGGGTTAATGCAGTAATCATGAGTATCATCAGAATGGATCAGCTGCCCTAGCAGAGGGAAACAAAGTAGGATTTGTTCAGCAAAACAAGGGCTAAAAGGGGTTGCAGTTCTGCTCTGAAAATCTGTGGAGGAAAGAGGGAGCCTCAAGTCTCTAAGACTTATAAAAATGAGGGATGATGATAATGTGCTGCTAGAACTAATAGGATGAAAAACTTGGACAGCATAGGATGGAATTGTTTGGCCTGTGAGGACTTACCTGTAACATTGAGATGAGGCTCAAGGAACCTCCTGATTTTGGATCTCAAGATCAATATGATTCCTCATCCAGGGACAATGAACAGTTTACCATTGGTTTTTAAGAAAAACAGGTAGTCAGTTGCTGACTGTTTCATACAAATACAATAACATGAGAAAAAATTATAATTTCCTTCTCAGGTCCAGGAATAGTAAGAATTGGAGCAGGAATCAACGGCAGCAGTAGGTACACAGGGTTAATGCAGGATGTAAGGCTTTATGAGCGTAAGTTGACACGAGCAGAGATCTATGAACTTCATGCAACTCCTGCAAAAAGTGATGTCCACCCTGTCTCTGGGTATTTGGAGTATTGGCAAGGAGAGACCAATAAATCATTCATCGTGTCTGCAAAGGATGACAAAGAGGAAGAAGGAGAAGAATTATTCATACTAAAGCTCATTTCTGTGCGTGGTGGAGCTCGAATTTCACAAGAAAACACCACAGCAAGATTAAGAATACAGAAAAGTGATAATGCTAATGGTTTATTTGGCTTCACTGGAGCATGTATCCCTGAGGTAAGGTGGTCATAATGGAAATTGTAGGTGATATTTCAGGCACAGAAAGCTAAATGGCAGGACCAAGTGACCTGAACAAACCCTAGATTTTGCAGTGTTTGCTTTTGTGGTTAAGCAAAGTTTTCCTAGGATTTGGAGATGCATATGTTCTGTTAATACAACCTCAGTTCCACTGGGATTTACTATATAATTTTAAAAAACTAAAGAAAAAAATGGTTAAGAAAATTTAGTTTACTATATAAACTGAAGACTAAGGCTTAATTTTTTTTTTTCTAGAAAAATATTTTACCTTCACTTCTGTTACATTTGAGTTACCAGTTAAAATGTAAGATTTAATTCTCTGGTTTTTTTTTGAGAATGGATTATTGCAAAGATTTTTATTTTAGTTTTCTGTGTCACATGATGTGTTTGAGATAATTTTACTAGAGATCATGCAATGACAAAGTGTTATGGATTTTTCCACCTTCATTTGCTGTCATAAACTAAGTTATAATTTGCATATGTTTGATGTCAGTTGGTTGATTTAGTAGTGGGTTTTTTTGTTGTTTTAGTTTTAACAGATGAAATCTTTTTTCAGTGGTATCCATTCTATATGCAGAGTGTAAACTTGCTACTTTTTGAGGAGGCTTGAAATAAACATAAATCATTCTTTACTTCTTTAATCAATTATAAGGGGGAATAACATGATAGCTATCTCTACTGGTATTGGATTATTTTGTGGAAAAAAAAATTTAATACAGTTTTCATTTGGGAACTCTTATGAGCTTTAATTACATTCTTTTTTAATCAAAGTGCTTATGATGTTTTTAAAATAACTGTCTTGCCTGAGTGATACTAGTTTTCAGTTTGGTTCAGTTTGCTTATTGTGTGCCTACCATATGCTATGATAATAGATTCCTTCAGGTTCAAGTACCTCTGATACGCTGTGATGCCACAGATCATCAGCCAACCATGAAGAAAAAAAATAATTATATGGCACGGTAATTGTTTTGCACCTATCATATGTCCATTTCACCAGGGAAGTATTAGAGCTCTTAGTGGTGATGCAGGAACACAGCATTTTTTTACCAGTAGTTTAACTGTGCATATCTGTCTACTAGGCAGCTGAAGTCACACACAGTATCTATGCTTTCTTACAAAGCAGCCCTGAAATTTATCTAATGCATAAGATAGCTTTAACCTTTCCAATAACTTTCAGATAAAATTATTTTCTATGTTAATTTTATGAACGTTATTTTCTAAAATAGAAGGTCAGTACCAATTAAAGCTTCATTCCAGAGACGTGAAGTTGTCGCTGCAGAAGTCATGTTATCTGTGAAGATACAGAATTGTAAGGAGGACAGTAGAAGAGAAAAATCTGTTTTTCTGAATGATGATGGTATAGTTTATTTCTATCCATAGTGTGTCTGGTTAGAGAAAGTGCTGATCCAAATCTTTCTTTAAATTATTGCTAAGGAAAATTACAATATTGACGTTATTATAAAGCAATAGTTTCATTTGCTTTCGACAGGTACATTTCAAGCATATTGATTCTGTCTCTGACGCATAGTTTTAGGAAAGGGGTTGTGTCCAGGACGAACTGCAGTGTATTGTTATTTGTTACCTTAATAGTCCTCAGGGAGGCATCAGACTTTTGCAGATTCCACTAGGATTGTTCTGATTGGCATCAAGGTCAGTTTCAGCTTCCTAACACTCCAAAAGAGCTGAAAGTAACATGACAGCAATTTTTTACTTGAACATTTGTCTGGCATTAAATATTTTCGTGTTATTTAATGAAATTGCCTTGATTTACTTTGACAGTAATAAACGTTCCAAATTTTTGCTTTCTTCCAGACTGCTGATGAAGGTTCCACTATATCCTGTGTTGTGGAGCGTACAAGGGGAGCCCTAGACTATGTGTATATAAAGTACATTATCTCACAGGTTGATTCCACTGGCATTAATTACTCTGTTACCGATTTTTCTAATAGCAGTGGCACTATCACATTCGTTCCTTGGCAGAGATCAGAGGTAAACCCTACCTTCCTATTAACAATTCATCCTGTCCTTTACAAACCTCCTGGAAAATACCTTCTGAGGGTGCTTGGCTGGTTTGCATACTAGAGAGTGTTTACTTCACATGGCTTTTCTTCTTATTATTTTTTATTTTGTTATTTTATGTTGTTATTTTTTTGTTATATATATATTTTCTTTCTTTCTTTTTTTCCATCCCTGACAACAAGAAAGTGTTATTTGTAGCTCTGTGTATATGTCAGTTCAAAAGTCACCATGTGTGCATGTACATATTAGATATATGTACATATACATAAAAAATATTAACTGTATTTATGTGTATGTGTACATATACTTTAAAAAGTGTAGATAGTCCATGTACTTTCGAAATTGGAAAATGATCAGGTTTGATCTGAGTGTTGTAACTCAAATTTATGTCCACAACAATTAAATAGGCAATAGTAAGATTCATTGCTGTTCTTGCACTCAAGGCTATCCAGGTTCTGTCTCCTTTTAAATTCAAAATCAGAAACAGGAGATTAAAGGTGTTCTTGTAACAATAGCTGTTTTTGAGTCTCCCTGAAATGATTACTGTCTGCTTTAATCTATTCCTCTGCATAAAGTGTGCGAGCAACTGGAACATAAGGAAATTATTCAATATTCTGGCCTTAGAGACACCTGAAATTGGTAATCAGAATTGCATCTCTGAGTTGGGGGAGAGAAAGAGAAATGATACATAAGGGAAGCTTTAGCTGCTTCTGAGAAAGCTTTCTAAAAGTCTTACGAAATTCCTTATCTGAATTAGTTTAAAAAAAAAAGAAAAAGAAAAAAGAAATACCAGGATACCAGGATACACTGAAGAGTAGGAATTCAAAGCTACAGAGGCCCACAATTAAAAAATTATGTGGGCAGACTGGAGGTCCAAAAGAGGGCCAGAAAGATGATCAAAGAGCTGGAGAACCTGTCCTCTAAGGAAAGACTCAAGGGGTTAGATCTTTTCACCCTTTAGAAGGGGACTTTGATCCCATTATTACAGTACCTAAAGGGCAGCTCCAGAGTTGACAGAGGCTCTCTCTTCTCAAGAAACCACAGGAGAAGACAGAGGGCAAAGAGTACAAAGATAGAGTGGGAGAGGTTTTGTCTTGAAATTTTTTACAACTACTGGAACGACTTCCTTAGGGACAGGGTCGGGTTGTCCCGACCTCAGCATCTGGGCCAGGGCAATCCCAAGCACAAACACAGGCTGGGCAGAGAAAGCACTGAGAGCACCCCTTGGGGGGGGAAGGACCTGGGCGTGGTGGTTGATGAGAAGCTCGACATGAGCCGGCAATGTGTGCTTGCAGCCCAGAAAGCCACCCGTACCCTGGGCTGCACCAACAGCAGCGTGGGCAGCAGGGCGAGGGAGGGGGCGAAGGAGGAAATTCTTCCCTCAGAGGGCGGTGAGGCCCAGGCCCAGGCTGCCCAGAGGAGCTGCGGCTGCCCCATCCCTGGCAGAGCCCAAGGCCAGGCTGGATGGGGCTGAGGGCAGCCTGGGCTGGGGGGAGGTGTCCCTGCCCATGGCAGGGGGTGGCGCTGGGTGGGCTTTAAGGTCCCTTCCAGCCCAAACCAATGTATGGTTCTATGGTAGAATTCCCATCACCAGGGGTGCTTAAGATGCAGTTGAACATGGTGCTGGATTATTTCATCTATTTTTTTTTTTTCCATGAAACATTGAACTTCATCTTTTGATGTCCCATCCAACGTGGGCTGTCCTATGATTAAAATTCTGTGGTAATAAACAGCGTGTGCTAGAAATAGAAATAAAAATAATCTGTTTCAATGAATTCAATCCTGATGTACAGCACAGAATTGTTAAATTTATTTGAAGAAGTGGTGCGGGACCACAGTACTGTAGAAACAACATACACTTTCTATTATTGTTTGTATAATAAGGATGAATTGTGAGTAGAAAATACCATCCTCAGTTTCACTTATATCAGGCTGCAGAAGTCAATGTGGACTCAAATTCGCTGAAGTCATTTGCAGGGATCCCAGTGACTTCACTAGAACTGTGAATCTGGATAATGTGATGACTGGCAAAAGCGTGTGGTATCTGAAAATAGTTCATTCATGTTATAATAGTTTGTTCATTCAGCTTTATTTCTCTGTGAAATGATATTACTGCATTTCATACAATCATATATAGCAGAAATTTCCAAAGCTTTTCTAGCATGGCAACATAGACGAGGCCCACATTACTCTATCTAGTGGCAGAAAATGGCTGATGTAGGCTCTTGCTACACAGCTTACTGGTCCAATTTACTGCATACATACAGAGGAGCTAATGTGCATGGCTCTAAGAAACGGGCTGGTAGCAAGCTGCTCTTCAGGTGGGATATCCTAAGGGACTTTCAACTGACATTTGTAATCTACTCATTACCATGCCTCTAAATATGATCAGCTACTTAAATGTTTTCTATATGTTTGTCCGACCATATCGAAACATAAAGAAAGATGGAATTTTCTGAAGTGAATGTGTTAGCGTGTTTAGAGCAAGGTTATGTTAGTAAATCGTATGATCTGCAGGTCAAAGTGTCAGGTGGTATAATAAGCTCAATTTATTTGCTCTCTAAATTGGATTAATCACTGTAATGTCTCTTCATAAGCATAATTTCAAAAAGATTTTAAAATTTATCAGATATTTCATGTTCAGTACATGGAAATTAAACTCTGCTTTTGTGAAGATATACAAAACCAACCAAACAAGTATTTATTATCACTTATTTATGTAGTTTGAAACAATTCAGAAAATATGCCTTCCATTTCCAGTAGCTTGGAAGCATTGTTTTTGGAAAGCATATTCTAGACATAAAATGTTATCTTAGAAATTAGTTGAATTTATGTGGAGAGCAAAAATAGTGTCCTTTGCTTTCAGAACTATACAGCAGATACAGCTGACTGACTAATCAAAGAATGTTGCATGGTTTGATTTCTCCATGATTTGGTCCTTCTCTAGGTGTTAAATTTGCATGTTATTGATGATGACATTCCGGAGTTAAATGAATATTTCCGTGTGACATTAGTCTCTGCAGTGTCTGGAGATGGGAAACTAGGTTCAACTCCTACCAGTGGAGCAAGTATAGATCCAGAAAAGGAAACTACTGATATCAGCATCAAAGCCAGTGACCACCCATACGGTAACAATGATGGGAATTATACAGCTTTGTTTCAGATTATTGTGTAGTTCTTTCCAGTCAGATGAAAACTTTGCTTGGTTGTAATAGTTGAGGAAGCAATCTCATATATTCCACTTTATCTAACTTGAATTAATTCATTGTTTATATACATGAATGAATACTGAATTAGTTTTCTTTTATAATTTTACAAAAAGGCCTCAAATCTTCCCTGCCCAAACAAGCAATGATTCTCTTGTGAGGGCAAATAAAGGCTCTGCATGTAGTTGATCCTGTCCAGGTTTTTCATCAAATGAGAATTCCTGACAATGAGAGTCATTTCTCCATATGTCTTGTACCAGTAAATACGCAAAACCGTGGCCTGTGAGGCTCTTTTGGGAAGAGAAGGTTTTATTATTGTGCTGTGCCTTTTATCAAGACTGACAAGAATATCAGTGAGAGAGGGTAAGGCACACAGCACATCTCTGGAAATAGTGTGATTGAGGCTTAAGGGTATACTGGTATATGTGGTTTTTAATTTCAGAACCATCACAAGATATGTTATCAATCACTTTATTTAAATTGTTTATCATCTTTAAAATTTGTTATGAAAAGCCATGTAAGTAGTAATTCTTGTCTTCCAGGTCTGCTCCAGTTCTCTGTGGGGCCACCTCCTCAGCCAGGTGATAAAATGATTCTTCCAGCCTCTTCTGTGCCCCATATTACTATTAAAGAAGAAGCTGGACACGTCAGATTACTGGTAGTTCGTGCACAAGGCCTTCTTGGAACAGTTCTGGTGGAATACAGAACAGTGCCAGTCACAGCTTTCAGTCCCAAAGATTATCAGGTATGGCAACTGCCAAGGTGGTATAATTGTTTTGGAATTAATTAGAGTTATTTATCGTGGAGATAGCTTTCAGTTTGACTGCTCTAGCCCAGCTATGATTCTTTCACAGAAAGACTACTTTACAAGGTGATGTGGCAAATGGATATGTAATATTCACTTAAAAATATACATCATGTGACTTCTCCATTCTTTTCTCTGCAGTAAGTTGCATTGTCTAGGAAAAGCCTCTGGTTTTGAACTTTTTTTTTTTTTCTTAACAGAGTTTCCAGTGTAGCAATTTGTGAGTTTTGCTGTTGTTACAGACCATATTATTCAAGTGCATGTACAGGTTAACATTATGCTTGTACATACTGGGATTTGTATATGCCTAGCAAAATAACCTGCATGTATCTGCACTTGCTTGTCCAACTGATCATTTGTGCAGAAAAATAAGAAAAATGTACATGAATGCAGATGCTCACCAGTATGTCAACTTAGATGTCTTCTTCTTTTTTTTTTTCTTTTGTAAAACAGATTTTTCAGATTTTTTTTTAAAGCTTAAGTGAGCAAAAGTAGATGTTTTGAAAAAGACAAAATGAAGGTTCTGTTTCTTTTTTTTATATGGATGAAAACATTAGACTTGAACAAAAATATGAAGAGCTCTTATATTGCAGGCTGTTGTGGGTACACTGGAATTTCAGCCAGGAGAAAGATACAAGTACATTACTGTTAACATCACTGATAATACTATTCCTGAATTAGAAAAAACGTTTAAAGTGGAGCTGTTGAACCCAGAGGGAGGAGGTAAGGCACATATATCAGGCCCTTAGTTGTATTTTCATGACCTCTACTCGTTCATAAAAATCTTGTCTTTCTTGGCATTATTTTCTATGTTATTTCTGAAAACAAACAAAAAGCACCTCTACATCCCCACCCCCATACAGCTGTCTTTTTTCGTAGGGAAGAACTGTTCCTCAGTTCTTTTCTTAATCCTTGGTGGAAACAACCAGATCCCATAGCAAGTATATTATTACCATGTATTAGGGAAAGTGTATCACTGCCATCTGTTAGGTCATCTAAAGGCAATTGCTGCTTTTCACTTTGTATAACTTCATGGTTGGTAATGAGAACTAAAATAATGCAAAAATATATTAGCAATATGTTGCATTTCAAAAATATGGAATATTTATAAAATATTTAAGGCTAAACAGTCAAAGTGTTGTGTTTTTGTTTGTTTGTTTTGGTTTTTTTTTGTTTTGTTTTGTTTTTTCTTCCACATGAGTGAAATCAGAAGAACTGCAATACATAGGTCAAATGGATTATAGCAGTAATAGGCTGTGGATGTTGAGGGCCATAGGGAGTTTGCTGAGCTGTAGCTGCAGAGGTAGCTCGTAGATAACTGTCTGTAAGAACAAGACAAACACTTGAAAGAATTATTGGTTTGAAGGGCTAGTCTGAAGGGACGGCAAAGCATAGTGGTGCTGCCACATAAACCCCTGAATACCTTACAGATTTTTTTTTCCATTTGAGAAAAATTTTAACGGAGATTGTAAAGCTTGTTGGAGGGAAAAGTAATTAGAAACACTGACAGCCATAAATTGATTTTTTTTTTTTAAACTGATGTTATTTTTTTAAACAATTCAGAAATTGCAAGTGTGGTCCCTTCTGGGAGGATGTATCAGATTTCCTTGAATTAATCCAGCTCTCTGCTATGATTGTATGTGTCTATGGTGCAACATGGTCTCAGTGATTCTTTTGGTAAAGTCTTGAGACTTTTCACGTATTTTGTCTTTTTGGTTGAATAGTTGTTTTGTTAAAAGGAGTCAAACTTTTCTCTTTCAAATTGTTGTGACAGAAAATTTACAACTAACTTTAGTAATCCAGTAACTATATAGCCTTTTTAAAATGAGCCTTCTTTTTGGCCTTTCCAACACAAACACAAAGCTTATGAAGTCCCCATTAGTTAAGTTTTCTGCAGATTTTCCCAACATTTTCACTTTGTGAGAAAATATTAGAATAAGGAGCTTGAGGGACTTTATCGTCTCCCCTACCTTTTTTTTTTTTTTTTTTTTCAATTTAGATTCCTCCATGACAAGCCTCAGTTAGGAGTGAGAAAGGGGAAATACAAAATGGGGACACAAAGAGGGAAAGAGAGGAAAGATAAACTATGTGTATGTGTTTTCTTTCATTCTGACTTCCCATTGCTATTTCCAATGTCATAAATTAAGTAAGAGGTGGCATATGTAAATATTTCAGTCTTTATTAGAACTCCTGTACACTTTCAGAAG
>NW_028153696.1:0-11624 GCF_964211835.1 Anser anser
TGGACATTTCGGAACAGAACTCCACCTTGTTTCTGCAGATGGGGCACTGGAAGTAGAGAATGCCTGCACTCACAGCTTGTCCCTGCAGAAGAAACACATGCGGTGAGAGGTGAGCAGGCCCTGGTGCTGCTGAGCACCTGCCGTGCGCGCAGGGTGAGGGGAGGGCTCCTACCTGGATGCAGCCCCGGTGGAACCAGGCGTGACTGCAGGCTGGGCACACCATGGTGTGGTAGGACTTGCTGTCCCCCACAGGGTCCATGCAGATGATGCAGATGGTGTCCTGCTCCGGAGCTGCCTGCACTGCCTGCTGAGGGCGGTGCTCCCAGCAGAAGGACCTGGCGGGGAGAGGGAAGGGAAGGGCAAGGTGAGAAGTGCTGGGCCTGCCGCGGTTGTGGCGAGGAGGGCAGAGGAACGTGAAGGAGCCCCAGGCCCATCCAGGCTCTGGCGCTGCCTCCGGCTCTGCCAGGCTGCTGGGAAGCACCAGCGTGGGGTCCTCTCTTGCTTGGCTGCTGCTGGCAGCCCTTACCTGTACTGCCCAAAGAACTGGGTGACGCATTCTCCCTCCGAGGCGCAGGGGAGATGGAAGCTGCGTTCACAGCCTGTCTCCGTGCAGGTGATGGTGGCCCCTCGCTCGCCACAAACGAAGCATTGCTGAAAAGAACACAGCAGCCCCATTAGCACCAGGCTCGATGCCGCCACCGCTGGCCCCACACCCCTGGGCAGGGCAGGGCACAGGGTGCGGGCGCTGCTGGGTCACGCTCTGCAGACCCCCCCTGGCGGACAAGGCTCGTCTGCCAGAGCAGCAGTTTTTCCCGGAGCGGGTTGGAAAGGCTGGGATTGCTTCCTTGGGGTCCAGGCTAAGCTCGCGGGAGCATCTCCTGGCCCAAACCTCCCTGTTCCCATCAGGTCCTCACCTTCTGGGATGCCCGCTTGATTGTGTGCTGTATATCCTCCAGTAAAAATCCCAAAATTCCGTCCTGTATTGTTCCAAGCCGATAAAGGCCATTCGCAAGAGACTATAGAATAGAAAAAAGCAGGATCTCGTTAGGGGTCATAGTTGAAGGGACCGTCCCTGGTGGGATGCTGACGGGAACCCTGGGGGAACTCACCAGGCAAAACGTGTGGGCATAGAGTCCATCCCTTTCGTGTCTGGGGCCGCAGATGTTCGGGTCAGCATCTGCCCGGCCACACAGCATGCATGCTGGAGGGGAGAGAGCAAATGGCACAGCCATTGAGCACCTTTGCGGGGCCAGGTGTCCCTGAGGGACTGTCCCCAAGGGCCTGTTCTGTCCCTGCCATGCTGGCTGATGGGCAGGGCCAGAGGCTGTGGAGGGGAAGGAGGCACAGCAGGCACAAGGGTCCCAGCAGGCACCCAGAGCCCGACCTGGGCCCCCCCTGCCAAGGAGCAGAGGGGCCCTGCCCCGGGGTGGTTGGGGAGCCCCTGCCTGCCCCTGCCTCCCCTCTCGGCCACAGGCAGCCCCCCCAGCCCCTCCCCGCCCTCCTGTGGGACAGGATACTTTTCTCTCACCTTTCTCCCTCGAGTCGGGAGCCTTCCGCTTCATTTCAGACATGGTGCACTTGGACAGCGAGCACTTGGAGAGTCACTGCCCCAGCGGTGCCGGGGTTTCTCCTCCACACGCTCCTCTGCCGACCCTGAGGGAGAAGCAGGACGAGGGTGAGTCTGCAGCACGGCCCGAGGTGTGCAACCCCTCCTCCCTCGGCAGCCCCGGGCAGCCCCCTCCTCCCTGCCCTCTCCCCAACTCACCAAATCGCACTGAGGCACGGCCCGAGCCCAGCAGCCTTTTATATGCTCCTCGCCCCCGCGGGTCACCATGGCCAGCCATTGTGACATCACCACCGCACGCCCCCCGTTTGGGCAGGGACGCCCAAAGCTACCTGGCACCCGCTGTGACAGAGCCCCCGCCTCACAGGGGTGGCTGGAGGTGCCATGCTGGGGCCTGGGCCCTCGGCACCCAAGCAAGAGGGTGGCCGCTCTTGCAGCCGGCACAGGCTCAAATGCCGGGTCCCGCGACACGCGGCGGAGAGGAAGGATTGCTTCCCTCGGCCTGCTGGCAACGCTCCCCGTGCCACAGGCAGGAGCGGAGATGTCCCTCGGACAGGGCTGCAGCCCTGGAGTGGCGGCGCCTGCACCGCACCTTTGGGCCAGCATTGCCGCCCTCCGGGAGAGCCGCAGGACACCTGGCGTTTGGGTCACAGCTTGCTCCCTCCTCACGTCCTTCTCCTACAGAGTTTCTCGAGAGCAGGGTGAGACCAGAGCTCGTTGTCTCCCCCAGACATCAGCAAGAGACGTTACAAAGCCAGCGGTCTTAATCGTCTTTACTGCAGTTGACAGTCCAGTCTGAGCCCTGACTCCTTTCGCCAGCTCTCACCATCAGGGTTCAAAGCCTCCTAATTAGAATCACAGAATCGTAGAATCATTAAGGGTGGAAACGTCCTTCAAGATCATCTGGTCCAACTATCCCCTACTACCAATGTCACCCACTAAACCATGTCCCTAAGCACCATGTGCAACCTTTCCTTGAACACCCCCAGGTGACTCCACTACTTCCCTGGGCAACCCGTTCCAATTCCTGACTATTCTTTCTGAGAAGAAATTGTAGTGGGCTTACTTGGCAAGTTTTGGTAGCAGGGGCCCATAGGGGTGGCCTCTGTGAGAAGAATCCAGAAGCTGCCCCATTTTAGATAAGGGCCCTGCTGCTGTCCAGAGCCAAGCCAATAAGCGACGTTGTTTGCGTCTCTGTGAGAGCATATTTAAGAAAGGGAAAAAACTGCTGCGGAACAGCAGCTGGGAGAGAGAGAGGAGTGAGAAACAGCCTTGCAGACCCCAAGGTCAGTGAAGGAGTGGGAGGAGGTGCTCCAGGCACCACAGCAGAAGTTCCCCTGCGGCCTGTGGTGAGGACCATGGTGAAGCAGGTTGTCCCCCTGCAGCCCACGGAGTACCACGGTGGAGCAGGGTTCCACGCTGCAGCCCGTGGAAGAGGCCACGGTGGAGCAGGTGGACCTGCACTGAAGCAGGCTGCAGCCTGTGGAGGACCCCCGCCAGAGCAGATTGCGGGCCGGAGCCGCAGCCCGTGGAGAGGAGCCCACGCAGGAGCAGGTGACCTGGCAGGAGCTGCCGCCCGTGGGGGACCCAGGTTGGAGCAGTGTGCTCCTGATGGATGGACCCCGTGGTACGGACCCGTATCTGGAGCAGTTCTTGAAGAGCTGCTGCCTGTGGGAAGCCCACGCAGGATCACTTTGGGAACGACTGCATCCCACGTTGGAGCAGGGGAAGAGAGTGACCGAGAAGGAACGGCAGGGACAAAGTGCTACAGACTGACCACAACCGCCATTCCCCCATTCCCCTGCTCCGCTTGGTTAAAGAGGTAGAGGAGGGTGGATGGGGGGAAGGTGTTTTGGGTTTCTTTCTTTTGTTCCTCACTTCTCTAGCTTGTTAGTAATAGGCAATAATTCTTAATGTCTCCCTTCTCTGAGTCTGTTTAGCCTGTCACAATAATTGTTGAGCGATGTCCCCATTCTTATCTCAACCCTTGAGCCCTTTGTATCGTTTTTTCTCCCCCTTTCCTATTCAGGAGGGGGAGTGAGAGAGAGGCTGCGGTGGAACTTGGCTGCCCACCCGAGAAAACCACCGCTAATTTCCAAAGTAAACCTCTGGCGCAACTTGAGGCCATACTTTCTAGTCCTATCACTAGCTGTCTGTGAGAAGAGGCCGACCCCTAGCTCCCCACGACTTCCTTTAAGGTAGATGTGGAGAGCAGTAAAGTCTCCCCTGTGTTTTCCGTGTTAAGATCCCACTTTCGGATCCAAAGCTGACAAAAGAGCAAACGTTAGCGGGGGTGGGTACAGTAAGCCCCCAAGCCACCACGACAACACAACCCTTCCCGTCACCCAACCCCCCTCTAACCCCTCATATTTATAGTACTTAAAATGGGGAGGGAGGGGGCTTTCCTCACAAATAAGGCTTTGCACCTTAAAAATGCAGCTCTGCACCTTACAGTGCACCTGGGGGCCCTAAAAATAAGGCATTGCGCCCTGAAAATGACAGCCTGGGCCGTAAAAGTGAGGGTGTAAGCAATAAGAAGCCAGCTTTGTCTCCAGAGAGCAGTCTCAGGGCCCTGAACAAACGGGCTTGGTCCCTACAAAGGAGCCCCTGGGCCTGCAAACTGCGGGTTTCGGTGATTGTGTTGGGTCTGTCTAGGACGGAGTCACCTTTCCCTGCAGCAGCCCACACAGTGCTGTGCTCTGCGGTCGTAGCTGGAGCAGCACTGGTATCACTCCAGCATTGTGTCTATTGCTGCATAGTGCTGGCACAGCATCAGGACTCCCTCCAAGCCCCCAAGAGCCAGCAGGCTGGGGGTGGGCAAGTGATGGGGAGGGGACATCGCCAGGGCAGCTGACCTAAACCAACCAAAGGGATATTCCATAACACCTGATGTCACACTCAGCAATAAAAGGGGGGCTCTCGTGGGGGAGGGGGCTGTCCTCCTGAACAACCGCTACGCGTTTTGAGGCCCTGCTTCCCAGGATGTGGCCGAACATCGCTCGTTGATGGGAAGTAGAGAATAACTTTTTTTTCTTTCTCTCTGTGCTTCCGCGCGGCCTTATTGCTTCTTTTGTTTCTTTTTTCTCCCCATTCCCTTTCCCTTTAATTAAATCGTTCTCATCTCAAACCTCGAGCTCTTTGTGTCATATTTTCTCCCCCTTCCTCTTTGGGGGAGGGGGGGGTGGAGTGAGAGAGCGGTTGTGGTGGAGCTCGGCTGCCCACCCGAGTAAAACCACCACAGTCCTTTTTGGCACCCAACGTGGGGCTCGAGGGTTGAGATAACAGCAGAATTGATTAAAGTATTTATAACTAACATACTTGCTAGTCACAATGTTCGGTTTGCTGTTAATATTTTTATTGTATTGTATTGTTATTGTATTGTATTGTTAATATTTTTATTGTATTATTACATACGACATAGTCACACTAGTGACTATGACACGAGACACTAGTGTGACTATGTTGTATGTAGTCCGTTCTCTGTTCTCTTTGTTTTTCCTCTATATCCGATCGGAGAACGTGTTGAAATCTGTGTTTGGTTTCTTTATCATGCTGTGCTGTAACATGCTGGCCTTCAGTTTCGTCTGGTACTCAGGCCCTGTATTGTTATCATTCTGGTCTCCTGGAGATTATCTTTTTGGATATATTAAGAATTACACCGCCTTCTTTTTCTCCCCTAGTAGTCAATTTGTGAATAATATCGGGGGTGGTGCCTTCTTCTTCTCTCCCTGTGGGCTAATTGCAGCAGCCTTTGAGTATTTTGGATACCCTTGGTCGGATGTTATCCTCCTGTTACTAGTTCTAGTGTTTTTCTTCCTCCCTAAGGTCAAACAATTTATTAAGAATATCATCCAAGGACCTGCCCCGAGACAAAGTAGTTGTGGGTGGCAAGGTGTGTGGGGGGATATGGGCAGGTACGTGTCACGGTTTTCTCCTCCGATGGTTCTTAACTTCACCCCTGAACAAGTGCAAAATCCAAGAAAACTGGTAGAATGTTTGAAAGACGTACGCCCTGACCCTGGCAATACCAGAGAACTCCATCAGCTTGCTGCACTCTGCTGGGGTCTGGCTTACGCCTATCAAATGTCAATTGTCACTGCCCAGCACCCTCAAGGGGATAGGGAGGTTTCTGAATTTGACGACGAGATAACACAGACTGTGACCACCCCAGAGGACCAACCATCTATGGTATCAGTCGCCCCTATAGGCAAGACAAAACAATGGAAACGGAAGTCAGCTCGTTTAGTAAGGGAAGAAGCTCCTCCTAAGGAGGAGGGAGAAGAGAAAAAGGCAGGCAGCTCTAAAGCAGCGTCATCACAACAACATCAGGGAGAAGAGACCGAAACCATAAATGAATCAGAAACCACTTGATCTCTATCCTTAAGCGAGTTGCGAGAAATACGAAAGGATTTCAGTGGTCATCCAGGTGAGCACATCCTCACCTGGCTGCTTCGATGCTGGGACACTGGGGCCAGTAGCCAACAACTAGAAGGCAGTGAAGCCAAGCAGCTGGGATCCCTCTCTAGAGAAAGGCTCATTGATAGAGTAATTGGGAGAGGGGCATGGGTTCTCAGCCTCTGGAGGCGACTCCTGGCAGCTGTGAAAGAAAGGTATCCCCAGAAGGAAGATATTGTATATCAAGTAGGCAAGTGGACCACTATGGATAAAGGTATCCAGCACCTGTGGGAATCAGCTGTGCTGGAGATGATTTATAGTGATTTGGACTATGCCCAGACACCTAAAGAGCCTGATGAAGTCCAGTGCACAGCATCCGTGTGGCAGAAGTTGGTACGGGCTGCACCCTCATCACATGCCAGCACACTGGCAGCAACGGATTGGGAGGAGGGGATGGGGCCAACAGTGGATACTATGTCCAACCAGCTTCATAAATATGAAGAAAATCTCTCTGCCCCAGTACGGGCCTGTATTTCAGCCGTGGAGAGACTGTCCCAATGGTTAGAAGAACACATAAGTTCCTCCTCACCTAGATGGAAGAATCTTTCAGCCTTTAAGTGCCAGCATTCTCCGGCTCAAGCAAGGGAGAATCCAGGACGCACACCACGGGGTCACCTTGTGGTTTTATTTACATGACTATGGGGAAGATATGAGGAAGCGGGATGGTGAACCGACATCGGCCCTAGCTGTTCGGGTACATGAACTGCGGAAAGATACAGCAGCAAGAAAAGAGGCCCCTAGGAGGATCGCTGCCCCAGTTTCTGTTGGGCAGTCCCCCAGAGGCAGTAGAAGGGCTAGTATTACTCCTGACCCTGACGAAGAGACCTCTGCTTCACATTTGGAAGAATTAATTGACAGATGCTCCAACCAGGGCTAGTGGGGCCCTGCCTCTGGCCAGGTAGAGGAGAGGGACAACCGGATTTGCTGGACTGTGTGGATTCGATGGCCTGGCACACCAGAACCGCAGAAATATAAAGCTTTAGTGGACACAGGCGCACAGCGTACCCTAATGCTGTCAGGCCACCAAGGGGCAGAACTCATCTCTACCTCTGGTGTGACAGGGGGATCCCAAGAGCTAACTGTGTTGGAAGCTGAAGTGAGTCTAACTGGGAATGAGTGGCAAAAGCACCGTATTGTGACTGGCCCAGAGGCTCCGTGCATCCTCGGCAGAGACTACCTCAAGAGAGGGTACTTCAAGGATTCAAAAGGGTACCAGTGGGCTTTTGGCATAGCTGGCTTGAGTACAGAGAAGATTAAGCAGCTGCCTACCCTGCCTGGTCTCTCAGAAGACCCTTCTGCTGTAGGATTGCTGAGGATTGAAGAACAGCAGGTGCCAATTGCGACTACAACTGTGCACCGGCGGCAATATCGCACCAACCGAGACTCCCTGATCCCTATCCATGAGTTAGTTCATCATCTGGAGAGCCAAGGAGTGATCAGCAAGACTCACTCGCCTTTTAATAGTCCTATACGGCCAGTGCAAAAGTCTAATGGCGAGTGGAGGCTAACAGTGGACTATCGGGGCCTGAATGAAGTCACGCCACCACTGAGTGCTGCAGTGCCAGACATGCTAGAACTCCAGTATGAACTAGAGTCAAAGGCAGCTAAGTGGTATGCTACAAAAGTGGTATGCTACAATCGATATCGCTAATGCATTTTTCTCCACCCCTCTGGCAGCAGCATGCAGACCACAGTTTGCTTTCGCTTGGAGGGGCATTGAGTACACTTGGAATCGACTGCCCCGGGGTGGAAACACAGCCCTGCCATTTGCCATGGACTGATCCAGACGACACTGGAACTGGGGGACGCTCCTGAACACCTGCAGTACATCGATGGTATCATCGTGTGGGGTAACACAGCAGAAGAAGTTTTTGAGAAAGGGAAGAAAATAATTCAAATTCTCCTGAAAGCTGGCTTTGCTGTTAAACAGAATAAGGTCAAGGGACCCGCACAGGAAATCCAGTTCTTGGGGGTAAAATGGCAGGATGGACGTCGCCACATTCCGACGGATGTGATCAACAACATAACGGTTATGTCTCTGCCAAGTAGCAAAAAAGAAACACAAGCTTTCCTAGGCCTTGTGGGATTTTGGAGAATTCATGTGCCAGGCTATAGTCAGCTTGTGAGTCCTCTATATCGAGTGACTCGGAAGAGGATCTATATCGAGTGACTCGAAAGTGGGGCCCCAAGCAACAACAGGCCTTTGAACAACTCACACAAGAAATAGCTCGTGCAGTAGCCCTTGGGCCGGTTCCATACCGGACCAGCTGTGCAAAACATACTTCACACAGCAGCTGGGGAGCATGGGCTCACCTGGAGCCTCTGGCAGAAGACCCCAGGAGAAACTCGAGGTTGACCTGTGGGTTTCTGGAGCCGGGGCTATCGAGGATCAGAAGCCAATTACACCCCAACTGAAAAGGAAATATTAACAGCATACGAGGGGATTCGAGCCGCTTCAGAAGTTGTTGGTACAGAAGCACAACTCCTCTTGGCCCCACGGCTACCTGTGCTACATTGGATGTTTAAAGGGAATATCCCCACTACACGTCATGCAACCGACGCTACGTGGAGTAAGTGGGTAGCGTTAATTACACGGCGGGCTCGAATGGGGAAACCCAACCGCCCAGGAATCCTGGAAGAGATCATGGACTGGCCGGAGGGCAGGGATTTCGCAGTGCTGACAGAAGAGGTAACCCACGCTGAAGAAGCACCACCGTACAATGAGTTGCCAGAAGACAGAAAGCAGTATGTGTTGTTCACTGACGGATCCTGCCGTGTGGTAGGGGGCCATCGGAAGTGGAAAGCTGCTGTGTGGAGTCCCACACGACAAGTTGTGGAGGCCATGGAAGGGGAAGGTGAGTCGAGTCAGTATGCAGAAATGAAAGCTATACAACTGGCCCTAGAGATTGCTGAAAGAGGAAAATGGCCAGTACTGTATCTCTACACTGACCCATGGATGGTGGCAAATGCTCTGTGGGGGTGGCTGCGGCAATGGAAACAGAACAACTGGCAGCGCAGAGGTAAACCTATCTGGGCTGCTACCCTGTGGCAAGATAGTGCTGCCCGGGTAGAAAACCTGGCTGTAAAGGTACGTCATGTAGATGCTCACATGCCTAAGAATCGTGCCACCGAAGAACATCAGAACAACGAAGAAGTGGATCGAGCTTCGAAAATTGAAGTAGCCCAGGGGAGTACATACCGACAGTCCTTCCGGAAGAATGATAAGAAATTGGAAAAATAATTGGCCTTTTGGAAAGGCCCCTTTTGCGTCTCCTGCACCCAAGCTACTCTGACTACTACCTGTTACTGTTACTAAGAGCACAGTCCAAACGCTTCTTAAACTCTGACAGGCTTTGTGTCACGATTACGTCCTTGGGGAGCCTGTTCCAGTGCGCGACAACCCTCTCGGTGAAGAACCTCTTCCTGATATCCAGCATAAACCTCCCCTGCCACAGCTTGACACCGCTCCCTCGGGTCCTGTCGCTGGTCGCTAAAGGGAAGAGATCGGCGCCTGCCCCTCCACTCCCCCTCGTGAGGAAGCTGTAGGCCGCGATGAGGTCTCCCCTCAGCCTTTTCTTTTCCAGGCTGAACAGGTCAAGTGACCTCAGCCGCTCCTCGTACGTCTTCCCCTCTAGGCCCTTCACCATCTTCGTTGTCCTTCTCTGGCCACTCTCCAACAGTTTCACATCCTTTTTGGTACTGTGGTGCCCAGAACCGTACACAGTACTCGAGGGGAGGCCGCACCAACACAGAGTAGCGTTGCAGCGCTGTGATCACCCACGTGTGCCACTGGGACGGAGCATGTCCAGAGTGCATTCAGCAGCCTGCTGTTCACTATCCCTTGTGAAAAAGGAGAGAAAAGTAAGCTTCAGGAGTCAGGAGGTAAACTCACACCATTCATTTCAAGTACAAGCAAAAAATTGATAACTACAGGAAAACAACCTTCCAGGTTGCAGATCAGCACGGGGGAAGACAGCTTCAGGAAGCCATTTACCTTCTCACTGTCTTCACTGACGGCCCTAGACACCAGCATTGTGGAGCGCATCTCCGCAACAGGGGGCTCCTTCCAGTTTGAGCTGCTCTCCAATGCAAGTGGGAGGCTGTACAGTCGTCCCCTCGCGTGAAACTACGTACTCAGGAACGCTGCTCTGCTACTTCCAGATAAAGTTACTTGAAAAGCTGGATGTGAGGACCCAATTTCATTTCCAAGGGAAATAAAAATAAAAATAATAATACCACCACTGCACTTCCTGATGTCCTGCTTGTACCTGGAACGTTCTCTGTAGCTACTACATCTCTTCACTGTGCTGGAGAAGATGCGGGGACAGAGAGGCTCGCAGACACAGCTCATCTAGGCTAACTCACAGCCTCCTTAAGGCTGTATGCCTCGCAGTAGCTTTCCTTGTGCAAAACAATCCCTGGTGCCCCACAAAGCAGCTTGCCTTACTTGTGGGTGCCACGGAGCCCTCAAATACCAGCCTTGCGGTCTCACAAGCAGGATTGTGCCGGGTTGGCCGGTGCAAGAGCAAACGGACTGCCCAGCAGTATCATCATTTCCGAGGAAAGCATTAATCCGAGAACCCGAGAGGCCGTCTGCCCTGGAAGAGGAACTCCCAGAGTCCGATGGGACAAAGACAGGCAACACCACGTCCTCCAGCACCACACGGCTGGAGAAAGGGCACCGCGACATGAGTTTCTGGCGGAGTCCTTCGTTCTGCAGGAAAGGCCCTCCCAAAATCTCGCCTCGGCTCAGGGATTCACTCGCTTTCTGCCCCACCACGCCTCTCTCAGCACGGCCACTGCCACTGGAGGCAGTCGATCTCAAGCGAGGCGAGGGGCGCTCACCCCGCTCCACAGCGGTCCTGCTTGTGCGAGGCGTGTACAGCCCGTACCTGCGACCTTGGACTTCTCCGGCTCAGTGCTCAGCCTGTAGTTCTTCCTTGAGAGAGCAGGCCCAGCACCTCGCGACGTCATTCTTCACAGGCACCGGTGCCAGAGCGGGCATAAGACAGGCAGACGCCTCGACCCAAACCTGCTGGGGAGGATGCTGCCGTTAAACTTGTCCCTTTCTTGCAGGCTCACGAGCGTGGCCTGAGCAACCCGGATAAGCCGAAGCCGAGTCCTTGCGCTAACGGCAAGGCCATACAAGAGCCCAAAGCCGGCTGCCAGCCCTGCTCTCACCTGTCCCACCTCTTGCCAGCCCCGACCTCCTCTCCAGCGCTGCAGTGCTGTGATCACCCACGTGTGCCAGTGGGAAAGAGCGTGTCCAGAGTGCTCGTCCCCGCTGCCATGGGCTCCCCTGCAAAGCAAGCAGCCTGGGGGAAGATGGGCGAGGGGAGCGGGGAGAGGCTGGCTCAGAACTGTATTGGGCTTGGGGGCTGGGGATTAGGGCCAGCACTTGGGGCTAGCGCATGCCTGGTTCTGCAGCGTGTTCTGGGCTGGCTGTAGGGATTTGGGGCTGGACGTTGTAATCATGATCGGGTTGTCCTCTGCTCTGGTCCAGGGTGGCTGGAGCCGCTGCTGCTCTTGGGCACTATGGAGCTGTGGGGCATCCCCACTCCTGTCAGTCTGAGGGTGCTGGAGCTGCTGCTCTCGGGTACCAGGG